>NC_134904.1:11621579-11656579 GCF_041734735.1 Babylonia areolata | reverse complement strand
CACCGGATTGGATGGAAAAACTTAACTTCAACCCAGCAAATGTCAACCTGCCTGAACACTGCATTGAAAACTTCAATGTACTCTACGTTGGCAACTGATGTGTGACACGAGCATGTCACTGAACACGATTCACAGTGGGAGAAAACTGATGGGAACTGATTGGGCGAGGTGGTGGGGTAGGAGGAAAGAGTAAAAGGTAGAGTGGGGGGTGCGGGGGTGTGGGGCGAGGGACAGGGAAGGGGTGAGAAGAGACAAGGCGAACACACAGAGAGAGAGAGAGAGAGAGAGAGAGAGAGAGATGAATCAGACAAACGGACAGAGAGAGAGAGGGAGGAAGGGTCACAGACAGAGAAAGAAAAACAGAGAGAGAGAGGGGGGGGGGGTGAGGAAGGAGGGAGGGGCGGAGAAAGACAAGAAGACAGGGACAAGAGAGAGAGAGAGAGAGAGAGAGAGAGAAAAGAACCAGATCACTACAAAAAAGAACAACCAATAACAGTCAACCAGAAACAAACAACAGAGAGAGAGAGAGAGAGAGGGGGGGAGAGAGAGGGGAGAGAGAGAGAGAGAGAGAGAGAGAGAGAGGGAGAGAGAGAGAGAGAGAGATTGAGATTCAGAAGATGAATTCAGTACATGATTGTCATTTTTGTCAAGAAGGACATGGTATATTGAAATGTCAACACACACACACACACACACACACACAAAGCGCACAAAGCAACAAGTGAGCGAGTGGGAGAAACCACCTCCACATCACCGAAGCTTCTAGTGAAAATCGACCACTCACACACCCGACACTATAATTATATCAATCTCTCCGCACAGCTCTTTTCGACAAACCACCCAGCCTGCATGCACTGCAGTGAGAACGTACAGTGTCGTTGATAACCAATTTCATCCCGGCTCTATCCAGCATGCAGGTGGAAGAAGGAAGACGTGTATGTGCGTGTGCGTATTGCCCCTGTGTGTGTGTGTGTGTGTGTGTGTGTGTGTGTGTGTGTGTGTGTGTAATAATAATAATAATTAATAACAATAATAATAAATTGTACTTATATGGCGCAGAGAGAGAGAGAGAGAGAGTGAGTGTGTGTAATAATAATTAATAATAACAACAATAATAATAAACTGTACTTATATGGCGCAAAATCCCCAAAGATGCTTGAGTGTAGGGAAGGGGATCCGTGGAATAGTGTGTGGAGAAGGATATGGAGTGTGTGTGTGTGTGTGTGTGTGTGTGTGTGTGTGTGTGTGTGTGTAATAATAATAATAACAATTAACAACAACAATAATAATAAATTGTACTTATATGGCGCAAAATCCCCAAAGATGCTTGAGTGTAGGGAGGGAGAATCCGGGGAATAGTGTGTGGAGAAGGATAGGGAGTGTGTGTGTGTGTGTGTGTGTGTGTGTGTGTGTGTGTGTGTGTGTGTGTGGCGGGAGAAAGAGTGAGGGGGAGATGAGGAGTAGGAGGAGGCGTGGATGGATGAAAAAATAATCATCTCGAACACTCACTCACCTCGCTTTCTCTCTCTCTCTCTGGCAGAATGCAAAAAAAAAAAAAAAAAAAAAAAGTGGGAGAAACGTTTGCGTTGCGGGGTCTCTTCAGTCAATCCTGTTATCATTAATCATATATGCAAGAAAATTGTTTTTATTCTTCTGAATTTCTATTTAAAAAAAAAAAAAAAAGACGACGAAATGGGACTGTTGTAATTGTTACAAGTTTTCAGGCTGGGATTGGGGGTCGGTTGGTGGGAAGTTGGGGGGAGGGAGGGGGGAAGGGAGTGGAGGGTGGGGGGGGGGGCTGCGGGAGGAGAGGGGGAACGGGAGATTCGGGTGGGCAGGGTGAGAAGACAGGTGGGGGGAAGGGGGGGGAGTCAAAGAGGGCGGGGCACACAAAAGATGGGGACAGAGGCAGGAGAGAAGAAGAGAGAGAGAGAGAGAGAGAGTAAAAGAGATGGGGGGAAATGAGGCGATTGGGAGTGGTGGCTGGGGGTGGGAGGTGTGTGGGGGGAGAGGGGGGCGTGGGGGGAAGGGAGGGGGCGAGGGAGGGGGCGAGAAGACTGATGTTGATAAACAAAGTAGCAGAACTAAAAAGTGAGCGAAACAGGCAGACAGTAATGCAGACAAGACTGAAACAGTGATTCTATCTGAAAAAAAAAGGTTGCTTGCTGACAGGCAAGCTGCCAACCAATCCAACCTAGATGACGTGTGTGTGTGTGTGTGTGTGTGTGTGTGTGTGTGTGTGTGTGAGCGCGTGTGTGTGAGCGCGTGTGTGTGAGCGCGCGCGTGTGCTCTGTGTGTGTGTGTGTGTGTGTGTGTGTGCGTGCGTGCGTGCGTGCGTGTGCCCGCTTTGCGTGTGTGCGCTCTGTGTGTCTGTGCGCACTCTTTGTGCGTGTGTGTGTGTGTGTGTGTGTGTGCACAGCTTGTTTGGCAACACTGACTGGTTAACAAGCCAACAGCCTCTGCCAGTGACATTATCATCTCGCTCATAAACAATTTCATATCCTCACAACATGCAGATGGTAAGAGAGGAAAAGGGGGCGGGAAGTGGAGAGATCAGAACACTTTCTCTCTCTGTCTCTCGCCCCCCCACCCCCCCCCCCCACCCCCGCCTCCTCTCTCTCTCTCTCTCTCTCTCTCAAACGTGAAACACTCAATGGAAGTCGCTATTACCATAAACAAGGCATTCCAGTTGAGGTCGTGCTATACACGGGCGGATCATGTCATTCTTAATTTAAACCCCTGGCTGCTAGCATGCAATGTGAATGAACGCTGCTTTCTTACCTTTAATTTCCCTCCCTGCCCCCACTGTTCCCTTTGACATGGGCAAATGGCCCAGTTCAGTGAACTATTTAACAGTCTTGTTTTGTCATCTCTCTCTCTCTCTCTCTCTGAATATGGAAGTAAAAACCAAATAAACAAACAAACAAAACACCCCCCCTCCCCTCCCCCCAAAATAATCGGATTGATTCGGCAAGTTGCTTAGAAGCTGTCAGCAGTTTTCTGACCAACGATTTAGTATGGGCTGCAACTTGATCAACACGTTTTCAATGCAGAAGTACAGTGCTGTTTTTTGTTGGTTTTTTTGTTGTTTTTTGTTGTTGTTTTTTTTTTTTTTGTTTTTTTTTTTTGGGGGGGGGTGTTTGTTTTTTGTTGTTGTTTTTTCCTATAATAATTATGTGCACTGATTGCACGTGCACATTTCAAGCACAGTAAAATCTGCACCAGAAAGCACGGACTGCTGCATGCGTCTACTAGCCCCCGTCTCCCCCTTCCCCCGCCACCCATCTCTGCACCGTTCCAGTGCCGGCACTTCTCCTACGCAAATCATTCCGAGTCCCTGTTTATCTGTCGGCAGTCTCCACGCCGCCAGTCCACAGCCAGGGAACTATGGACGTTAGGTAGCCCAGACTGGAGGCCACACAACCAAAGGAGACCATGCACTGCTGCTTGAGACACTTCGGTAGTGTTCGGTGGTGCCTGTTCTGAGTAGAAGCCAGGCACGGGTCGAATAAAAAAGAGAAGAAACAAAAAACAAACAAAAAAACCACCACTACTTCTGTTGGGATCGAACCCGCATACATCCTCCCAGCCGTCAGTCCACGACGCAAACCATTAGGCCACGGCGACTGGCTGGTGTACATGTTCACATTAACTCACTCAGTACGGCCAGTCCTCTCTTTTCCTCTACACAGACCCCTCGGATGTCCAGTGGGTGTCTGAATGACCCAACCTTTAGCTTCCGTCGTCAGAATTGTGGTATTCTTTGTAAACATTCACCTCTTCAGTATAAGAGCCTTCCGCTTGCAATATTTTGATGATGGTAATTGGGGTGAAACGCTGTTAACGTCGTCTCTTTCGCCGTTCGTATGGAGAGAGTTAAGGTGTGAACACAGTGATTATGGCTGTCAAGGTAGATCATGGATTGAGTCATGCAAAGACTGGACTATGGGGGTTGGCGCCAAGGAGGAAGGGAGTGTCAGAGAAAGAGAAGAAATGGGGTATCAAGAGGGGGAGAGAGATAGGGGAGCGGGGGAGGGTGGGGGAGAAAAAAGTGGAGGGAGAGGAGAGAGAGAGAGAGAAAAAAAGAAAGGAGACACAGAGAGCGGAAAGGAGAGAGGAGGGAGAGGGCGAGAGAAAGAAAAAAAGAAGAGTGAAAGAGAGAAGAAGAAACGGGGGAGAGAGAGAGAGAGGAAAGAGAGAGGGAGAGAGAGAAGAAAGTGGGAAAGAAATAGAATTAAAAAGAAGAAAGGAGACAGACAAACAGAGAAGAAGAAGAAGAAACAGAGAAGCAGCCTTACATACAGACTGGCACACCGGCAGAGGGCGGGGAACCATCTTCCTTTTCAGGGCTGCCAAAGCGACATGCAGTCAACAAATCGGTCCTGACGGTGCTGTATCTCTCTGCAAGCCTTTTTTTCCCTTCTCCTTTTTTCTCTTTACAACATTGATTCACAACACCAACTCTCATCAAGCCAGCAAAATGCTTGTGGGGCCTCTTCGTTCTGACTGGAGCATAATTATCATGACGCCAATAGAATTAATCTTCTCCATTTATTTCGGTCTTGGGTAAGCCAGCTGATTTCGTTCCAGGTTTTGGCTCCCCCCCCCCCCCCCCCCCCCTCCCTCCCCCGCCCCAACCCACCCACCCCTCCCCCTTCCTCCATCAGCAGTTCTTCACCGTGGGCCAAGTAATCAGTCCACCTCGCTTTCTTTTCCCCGGTGGTGCCCATCTGAGGGCAGCGTAATGATGTCTGGAAAGTAAAACCACCGAGACAACCATGTGTCTGTTCTGTATTGTCCATGTGTTCTGTGTGGCTTGTTCAGGATTAACCCTTTCACTTTAGAGTACAGAATTCCCTTGTGGTATAAACACAGAAAAGACAATGGCTAAAAATAGCTCGGCATTCCCCCTGCGATGTACAGAAGATATGGCCTATCCTACCACCAAACATTAAGAGCAGTAGGTTCATGGATAACAGACCAATGAATGGTCACCTTTCAGTGACATGGGTCCTCTACCGCGCCTCTGCATAAAATGCGAACTTGGCGGTGAAAGGGTTAAAGAGGCTATGTGCGGCTTGTTCAGGACTAAAGTGGCTATACCAGTCTTAAATAAAAGCTAAGTTGTGTTTGCACATTTCTTTTGTCTTTGCTGCTGTGCGCACATGTCAGATGATCGGAAAAGGGACAGGCCCGGCGCTTCCTTTTTTCAGGAAGTGTCTGGGTTTGTTCCAATGTACCTTTTATTTTCCTGTGTGCTAGCTGAATCGGTAGCGTAAGCAGCACTGACTTGAAGTTGTGTGCCTATGTGAATGGAGAGAGTTACCACTCTTTTACTGTTTTTGGTAATGATGTCTGATTTTCTTCATCCCCTGGACGTGGCTCAGACCTCTCCTCCAATATCTCTGACCTCATCCACGATGTTGTTGATGCCCGAGTGTCTGCTCACGTCTTATCAGTGATCTACAGTAAGAACTCTTCTCCTCCTCTTCTTCTTCTGCGTTCACTTGTATGCACACGAGTGGGCTTTTACGTGTGTGACCGTTTTTACCCCGCCATGTAGGCAGCCATACTCCGTTTTCGGGGGTGTGCATGCTGGGTATGTTCTTGTTTCCATAACCCATCGAACGCTGACATGGATTACAGAATCTTTAACGTGCGTATTTGATCTTCTGCTTGCATATACAAACGAAGGGGGTTCAGGCACTAGCAGGTCTGCACATATGTTGACCTGGGAGATCGTAAAAATCTCCACCCTTTACCCACCAGGCGCCGTCACCGTGATTCGAACCCGGGACCCTCAGATTGACAGTCCAACGCTCTAACCACTTGGCTATTGCGCCCGTCTACAGTAAGAACAAATCTTCTCTTTTTTTGTATCAGGGAGAGGGACATCACAGAAGATACCCCCACTTTCCCACCTATCCCCTCTCTGTTTCCTTTCCTGTCAGTAAAACGTCACATGCCAAAAAAAATTCAAACAGGAAGGACTGCTGCATTCTGGGCCGCCTTAAGAATTATTCATAACAGGAAATTAATATCCTGTTGTTGTTTGTTTGTTTGTTTGTTTTTCCGTCGACGGAGTTATTAGAGAATGATTTTGTCTGATGTGTTCAGAGGTCGGCTGGCAGTGTGTGTGTGTGTGTGTGTGTGTGTGTGTGTGTGTGTGTGTGTGTTTCTTTCCGAACCAAAGGTTTGGGAACTTCATTAACGTTCTGCGTCCTGTGGTCAGGCACCGTTTCGCTGACAAAGACACAGAGACAAAAAGTTGAAAGAAGATGATGATAATAATGATGATGACGACGACGATGATGACTGTAACGACGACAGTGATGAGGATGATGAACAATTAACAAACAAAAACAAACAAAACAGACACACTTACAGACGACTACAGCGGCAGTGGGATGGAAACCACAAAACCACCACCTTTTTTCCCCTCAAAAGCTTCCAGAGTGAGGTGCAATCTACAAACCAGACCTGACGTCTTCCCCGATTCCCTCTATACTACACGGCTCTTGGCTTGTCTGTTTGTTTGTTGTTGTTTTTTGTTTGTTTGTTTGTTTGTTTTTTGTTTTTTTACACAACTCATTTCTCAGTTCGGGCTGCTCTCCTCTGGAAGAGTTCTTTGACACAGTACAGTGCAGACCTCTTCTTCTTTCATCTTCTTCTTCTTCTCCTTCTTCGTTCTGTCTGAGAGTGTATTTGTTCCACTATTCAAAGTGGGTTTTTAACCCTTTTGTTGCCGCGGGATCTTTCACGCGCGCTAAGTGCATGCTGCACACGGGGGAACCTCGGTTTATCGTCTCATCCGAATGTCTAAGTGTCCAGACCACAGCTCAAGGTCTGGTGGAGGGGGAGAAGGAAAAAAACAAACAAACAAACAAACAAAACTGGCGAGTGCTGGATTCAGTCAGATTCTCTCGCTTCCTACGCGGACGCGTTACCCCCACAAGGCTATCACTCCACATCCACATGCCATCAGTCACTGAAGTGAGAGCAATGTTAATATTGCATCGTTGACAACCAGTTTCACTTCACACCAAGAAGGCTGAGGAAGATGGAAAGGGCTGGGATGGAAGAGGAGTTGGGGAGCTGAGGGTGACGACGGGAAGGAAGATGGATGGCAATGGATGGTATATATATATATATATATATATATATATATATATATATATATATATATATATACCACATCTACATTATAATAGGCAGAAAGAGGGAGAGGAGGGTGTGGGTGGACAGGTGAGGAATGGAGGAGTGAATGTATGAAAAGAATCTATCTGTCTGTCTGTCTGTCTCTCTCGCTATTCCCTCCGTCATCTTCAGCAAGCATCATGTTCGCTTGTGTATCATATTGATATTGATCTACACACATATGCTTTTAGGAGCTGTGTTGGTGCATGCAGAATTTCTTACATCGTGCTGCAGAAATAACCAAGAGAAAACAACAACAACAACAACAACAAAACAAAAACATATCGATATAAATTTATTTTTCTTTCCATCCCCACTTAAAGAAAAAAATACAACAAAAATGGGTGGCGCTCTCAGTGCAGCGACGCGCTCTCCCTGGGGAGAGCAGCCCGAATTTCACACAGACAAATTATCTGTTGTGACAAAAAGAGTAATGCCACACACACACACACACACACATTTTTTTTTTCTCCTTTTCATTGCCCTGCTGCATTATCTTACGCAATGAATCTTTTCAGCTTTGAAGATCCTGACTTGATTTGTCTTCACTTCCATCTTATATCACCTGATACCGATGCGCCTTAGTTAGCGTATCACCAATTTTTCAAAAAAACGTACACACGCATCAGCTCTCATTTGGGCACGTCATCTCCACATGTCACAGAGAAATGGTTCATCGTTTTTCTTTCCATCTCCTCTTTCTAGACTTCTTATCTTTTTTCTTTTCTTTTCTTTTCTTCTTCTTTTAGCATTTTATTCAGAGATATATGTCATGCCATGATATCATGGCACGTGACAGACGGGATGATTAGACAGACAGGATATGAGGAGGTGGTTTTATTTATCTTTATTTTTTTTATTCTTTTTTTTTTTAATATAAGTTTCGAACAATGGGCAATGAGAGTGATGGTGGACGGCGATGGGCTAGGTGCTAGAAGCTAAGAGTTTTTTTTTTTTTTTTAATTATTATTATTATACGATAAGATGTCGTAGGGTGATGTATAAAATACTACTGGGTTCATGTGGGTGTGACGGGGAAGAGGGCAGAATAGGGGTAGGGTGTTGTTACACGTTCTCTGTTTTGCTTATAACACTTTGGTGCTTTTTCCACCTGTCTTCGTCTTCTTCTGCTTCTTCTTCTTCTCTTGTTTTTGGACTGAAGCCCGCCCTTAAAAACAGCCATATTTCTGACAGAAGACAACGTCAAAACTGAAAATGAAAAGAAAGCGGAAGGAGTGGGGAAGAAGAAGGGGCGGTGATCATTTTGCTCTGTCTCTCTTTCTTTCTTTCTCTCTTTCTTGCTCTGTCTGTTTGTCTCTGTCTGTCTCTCTCTCTTCCCCCCTCTCTCTTTCTTTCTCTCTTTACCCCTTTCTTTCTCTCTCTCTCTCAATCTCTCTCTGTCTCTTTCCCCCTCTCTTTCTCTCTCTCTCTCAATCTCTCTCTGTCTCTTTCCCCCTCTCTTACTGTCTCCCTCTCTCTATATCACACGCGCGCACGCACGCACGCACGCACGCACACACACACACACACACACACACACACACACACACACACAGAACACTCAGACTGAGAGAGAGAGGGGGAGGTGAAGAGAGAAAGAAAGACAGAAAGAGAGACAGACAGACAAACACAGAGACAGAGAGTCAGACGGACACAGACTGACAGACAGACAAACAAACATATAAAGTCAGTGAGTGAGATCGACAAGGATACCGTTCACACACACACACACACACACACACACACACACACATATATATATATATATACATGTCTCGCCTCCTGAAGAAACGTTTCTTTCCCAACTTCTATTCGTTTTCCTGATCAATTATGGCAGCCTTCTCACGCAGTCTGTCTCCACCCATCCCGGTTGTGATATAATATTACCCAAAGAACAAAATTAATAACCCCGCAAATACACAACGTTTCAAGTGACAATTACGTGTATGTTTGAGGCGAGGCGTTTGGGTGAATGCTTTTAGTGTTATAATAGTAAAGCGATCAAAGCTTCCAGAATTTTGCGCAACAGCAAGACATCTTAATGAATGAATGAATAAATAAATAAATAAATGAAATTTAAATGTAATTTTCAAAATACAAATAAAAAAAAAAAAAAAAAAACAAACCAACGAACCCCTACCGGCCACCCCCACCACCATCCCTTTTTTTTCCCTTCTTCTTCTTCTTCTTTCTTTCTTTCTTTTCTTTTTTCATTTAAAAAAATATATTTAAGACTGGAGAGTAGAATTCAATTTCTGGTTTAAAAAAAAAAAAAAAAAAAAAAAAAAAATATATATATATATATATATATATATATATATATATAATCTTCTTCCCACATCCGCGACGAGTCATCCCGACCTCTGTGACAACAACACGGCGGGTCGATTCCGGAAAAAAAAATCGATGAAAGTAATTTCCAGATTGAATTCCGAGAGCCCAAAATAAGATCTGGTATTTTCCACGAGTCACGTCCAATGTTGTCGCTGTCGGTGAAGTTTGTGATGACCCTCCCACCCCTACCCCCCATCCTCCCTCACCCTTACCTATCCCCACTCTCCTGGAAAGGTTTAAACCCGACGGTTTATTTCACCTGAAGCGGTTGATGGCAACGTTAACTTGAACCTGCATGAAAGGAGGCAAAGCCTTTATGGCTCACGTGTGTGAATCCTGCTGAACGAAACCGTTCGCTTACTGATCCAAAATGTTTTATTCCCATCATCTCTAAACAATGGTTTGTCGAACTGAAAGTACTGGAAACGGAACGATTCCATTTTATCAGAGCAACCAACGACCATTATAATACAGAGCTGTCAAAGATTAAAACTTTCACGAATTTCCAGCTACTATAGATATTTACAAAACATCACACACACACACACACACACACACACACACACAGAGAGAGAGAGAGAGAGAGAGAGAGAGAGAGAGAGAGAGAGAGAGAGAGAGAGAGAGAGAGATTTTCGGTAATCTCCCATTTTAGGGCTATTTTATTTCGAATTAGCAACTGACTGACTGTGTTGTGTCCGCAGCATGTTTTTATCTTCACCGTCTTAAAACGAATATGAATATATATATATATATATATTTTTTTTTTTTGCAGATCTATTGAAACGTTGCACTGTTTTATGAAGACGGTATTGTCCACATCGGATCTGCATTTAACTATATAAACCAAAACAGCTCGCAAAACCCTATAACGTTCTTATCTGACGAAATTTTAACCTATTCCTGTCTTTACCATGACTTTACCGCTCAGATACTTCGGAACAAAAGCAACTAATAACCATATTCAGAACGATTTCCAGAGTGAGCCGACTTTACAGGCAAGAAGGCTGATCAAGATGAATCCGAATTTTCTGCATGTAATTTAGTACCCTCTTTAACATAGTTGTATGCAATAAACACATCGTTGGTGTAGTGTTATATATATATATATATATATATATATATATACATACATACATATATATATATATATATATATATATATATATATATATATATATATATATATATATATATGGAGTCTCCCGTCGGACCGACAGATGAGTGGGCATGCAGGCTTATCTATCGGTGTGTCCTCATAATTATGGGAGAAGAGGCCAATTCTGGAAGCGCAGCACTTCCCACAGGCGTTGCAAAGGGAAAACGTCTCCAGAAGTTGAGCCCTGCTTCCTTCGCTCACGCTTCTCCGTAATGGCCGGCGTTTTCTTTTTTTCAAACGTCTTTATGCAACTAGAGCACAGCATCCTCCAGCGAGGGCGGTCAAGGGCATCAGTTTCCCAGGAAGCGATGTCTATGTCACAGGCGTAGTTAGTGTCATCCTATCTACAATTTCTTTTTTTCTTTTCACTTCAGACAAAATAACCGGCAACGAGGTGGTATGACTCCAGAAAAAAACACACTTTAATTTGCGGACTCGGAGGCGAAACGAAATGAAAAGCTCACGGGCAATAAGGAAATACAGCTGTATCCTCTTCTTCTTCTGCGTTCGTGAGCTTCAACTCCCACGTTCACTCGCATATACGCGAGTGGGCTTTTTACGTGTATGACCGTTTTTACCCCGCCATGTAGGCAGCCATACTCCGCTTTCGGGGGTGTGCATGCTGGGTATGTTCTTGTTTCCATAACCCACCGAACGCTGACATGGATTACAGGATCTTTAACGTACGTATCTGATCTTATGCTTGCGTATACACATGAAGGGGGTTCAGGCACTGGCAGGTCTGCACATATGTTGACCTGGGAGATCGGAAAAATCTCCACCAGGCACCGTCACCGTGATTCGAACCAGGGACCCTCAGATCGAAAGTCCAACGCTTTACCACTCGGCTATGGCGCCCGTCAAAGCTGTATCCTGAAGACTTACACACTGTAACAGGTATACATGAAGGCACGGTCTTTTTCCACTGTAAATCAAAATTTGGTGTTGACACAGCAGTTCCATAAAAAAAACAACCCATGATTTTGTTTTAAGTTTACCTCGGAGGCACACACACGCACGCACGCACACACTAGTTATGCATACGTACATACGTGCACACATATACCGACAACCAATTCAGGGTTATTACACAGACTCACTTTGCACACGTGAGCCAGTCATTTTCGCTCCCTTATTTAGTGAGCTGACCCTCCACACCCCCCCCCCCCCCCTCTCTCTCAGTATAGGCAACAGCCAATACTTGAATAAACTCTCTCTCCCTCTCTCTCTCTCTCGTTCCCTGCATGCGTACCTCCCCACCTCACTTGCCCTTCAGTCGTTTCCAATACAACCAATCAATCAATGCCTCCCAGCCCAACCCAACCCAACCCAAACCACACCTTCCCTACAACCACCGATCGTCATACCGTTCCTTCCCCTCAGCCAGACAGACCAACACGAGCCAAGCAGCAACAGCAGCGCGAGTCGGGAAGGGGTGGTGGGGGGCGAGGAGGGGGCGGGGGGAACCGACACTGATCAATCAATCGATCAACAACAGATCGATCATGTGGGAAAGGGGGTCCGCGGGTTCACGGCTCATACATCTCCCGATCAGATACCTCCGCCATTATCTTCAACAGCACACGCCTCCCCCCAACCCCCCAATCCCCCTGGCTCCCCCCCCCCCCCACCCCTCCCCTCTCTCTCTCCCCTCCCCGCGCCCAACAACCCCCTTCTCCCTGACAATCATACGACCCACAAGAGTCATACAGCTAGAGCTATCGATCAATCAATGGAACCATCTCATGTGTGGGAATGGGGAGGGAGGGTGTGTGTGTGGGGGGGGGGGGGGGGCTGGGGGGGGAGCTGTTGGTGTTGGGCGGGGGGGCGAGGGGGGAAGGAGGGAGGAGGGGTTCGCGGGGGGATGGGGAAGTGTGGGTTATTAGTGACTCCATGCCTCATGTATCATTCAACAGGATTACTGTGCTCTGTGGAACTCTGTGTCGTTGACTTGGCGATGAATGACCAACGAGGTGTGAAGTCCATGGGCGACCAACATGTAGTAGTAGTAGTAGGCGGAGGAGGAGGAAGAAGAGGAGGAAGAGGAGGAGGAGGAAGAAGACCATAACAGCAAGAACAACATGCATCATTCATCAGGACCGTGGTGACCCGAGATGTATGTCGGTCAAACACACACACACGCACACATACACACACCGATGAATACACACGTATGCACACACACACACACATACACACAAATACACACGCGCACACACATACATACACACACACGCGCGTGCGCGCGCGCACGCACATAACACACACAGTTGTCTCACTCTATCTTATAATATAATACTATCTCACCCAAACGTTTTTTTTTCTTTTTACATAATAACTTACGTGTATGCGGTGATCAGTAAAGGGTGTGTCAGTCATTGTTTTTCTGTTTGATATTTGCTGACGGGCGTATCAAGTGAGCCAAAAGAGAATTTTCGGTTTTGGTTGAAGCAGGCGATAAAGTATTTTGCATTGATTTGTTGGGTTTTTTTTAAGACACAGAAGAATCTGACAGACAAATCGATTTGTGAACACTGGTGGCACGAGAGCTATGCATGAAAGGTTTTTTGAAGGCTAATGATTGCAATGTGCAGTACATGTGTATGTAAAGTGTGTTACAGAAGCATAGGCGTACAGTCCATGTGTGAACGCGCGTGTGTATACGCCCACGAAAGCTCGGAAACGCATTACATACATTAATGAATACCTATCATTAATCCAAAATCTAACCATGCTACCATGCCCGATATTTAGAAAAGAAAGCAGACAACTCTAAACGAAACGATGACAACGGCGACGAAGATGACGACGACGACAACAATAGTTCCCGCGTTCAGGTTCGACCCTGCAATAATTCTGAACAATTACACCGCTTCGAAATTACCACCAACTGTAAAACCTTCACCTGAACAGCCCAAAACTCCAAACCCGCCATTAATAGAGAAGAATCAACATTGTTTTGGAACCCGGGCACGGTCATTCAAACTTTTGGCGTCCACAACATCCGATGAAAAACGTGTAAACAAGTGTCAGTTTCTGGGACTTGTCAAAGCGTGCGCACTGATCCATAAATGCTACACCCAATATGCTTAAAAAGAATAATTTAAAAGGGGGTGGGGAGCATAATCATGCTTAATCAGCCTACACATCACACTGCCTGTAGCAGTCTTTGAATCTCTCGGAACAAGGAAGAGCAGATGGCAATGAGCGTGGGAACGATAATTGAAGCCAGCCTTGTCCCATGATTGATGTCCGGGCAGACCCGTGCAGTACAGCAATTAACAGATTACATCACCACAGGGTCAGCTGAGTACAAATTAATGGACTCACACACTCCGAGGCCAGTGCAGTACGTGGGGGCATCAGGCAATAGTGAGGTCCGTTAGGCTGGACATGTGTGCGAGAGCACAAAGAAAGCAAGCCAGCGATGTGTAACTCCCAGCTGAGATAATGCGTCAGACGGCAGGCAAATAAATAAATTCCGGAGATGTAGGGGAGTGATCATTTTCATTAACGTGGAATACGAATGGGAAGATTGGTCAATTCTGGGCTATATATAAGGCTGAACAAAAAGACCCCAGGAGCGGACTCGAAGAGCAGACCCCAGTATACAGGAGACCCGAATAGCAGAGCCGAAGAGCAGACCGAGAGAGAGAAACCCGAGCAAACCCTTAGAAGACAGGTCTGCAGATAGATGATGACTTCAAGAGGTATGTGACATGCTGGATTCTAAGTCAACATTGGCAGTAGTTGGGTTAGGTTAGGCCGTATGATGTCTATGGTGATGACTGATGAATGCTACCGTAGATAGATAACTGTTATGATGTTTATCCCAAGAATGTGGAGAATATGTTACTGAATGAACAATGGATCCAGAAATGAATCAAGTTTTCAGAACTTATTAGTTGTTACATGTTGTGAAATTATTGCATCTCGTCACAATCTATTTGATGGTTGTGTGTCTTATTCATTTGCTGGTTCGAAGTCTACTCTCTACCTTTCCACAACTCTTAAGATGGTTGGCTTTCCTCCCTGTCTTAAATCTTATTGTGTCGAGTAACGTTAGGCAGGCACGAAAGATAGAGAACCAAAAGAAATCAGACAGAATAGCCCAGATTCCCTTGAGTTGAAATGTTCTAGGAATAAGCTGGAAATTATCGTGGTAGTTGATGGAGATAGGGATATTCACGCGTAAGACAGTCGGCACAGATAAATCCACGACTTTTCCATGGTGTGATAGTAATATTCACTGATGTGATAGTTGGAGGAAATAACTCATCAATTTTCTCCCGTGTGATATACACACAAACCTATCGCGCTTGTCATGGTTTGAGCCTTCAGCAGACATGGGGAATCGTGCAGACACTCCCTTGCACATGAAACATACATCACAAGCTGTTACCATACCTTCATTGGAATTCTTCCATTCGGTACAAGTGCCTTTGCTCACATTTCGCTCTTAAGTGAAGCACGGACACTTTGAAAGTGTATGGCGCTCTGCCATCTCAGAAGCGACGAAAGCAGTAAGGAAATGGCAATGCGGCGGTCTTGTCTTCATGTTTCACTTGTGTCCAGTTCATGAATAATTCCCCTGTTCAATATATATATATATATGCGCGTGATTGTGCGCGTGCGTGCGTGCATATGTGTGTGTGTGTGTGTGTGTGTGTGTGTGTGTGTGTGTGCGTGCGTGCGCGCGTAGTAGTTGTAGTAGTAGTAGTAGTGGATATTGTTGTCGTTGCAGTGGTAGCAGTCGTCTTCGGTTTTACGTCTTTCCACTCTACGTGAAATGAGACGAGGAGAAAATAAAAAGTGGAGAGTGGAGAAGAGCTAAGGGGAGGGGAAGCAGTGGAAATAATGGGAAGTGGGGGCGTTGACTGTGTGAGTGTGTGTGAGAGTGTGTGTGCGTGTGTGTGTGTGTGTGTGTGTGTGTGTGTGTGTGTGTGTGTGTGTGTCCGTGCGCGCGCGCGCGCGTGTGTGTGTGTGTGTGTGTGTGTGTGTGTGTGTCCGTGCGCCTGCGCGCACACACACACACACACACACACACACACACACACACAGCGTCTGGTTATGTCCAGACCGAACTTTCAACGCAGTGACTTGACGTCTATTCTGAACAGCAGCCTGTCCGCTTCCTGAATGCTGCCGATGGTTTAATGTTTATTTTCTATATATCTCTTAAATTAAGTCAGTTATTTTTGCTTCCCTAGTCTTGCGACGGGTCTATTCCGAATCAACTATTAAACGAATGAATAAATAAATTACTTTCTAGCTAACTAAATGAATAAATAAAAAATCAAATAATTACAGTTAGACAAGGAACTGTAGCTATTGATTGCTCAATATCTTGTTATTCAAGTCAGTTATCGCCGCTTCACGAATCAAGCGATAGGTCTATTCCGAACTTCATTATCAACTGAATGGATAGAAATAGATAAATAAATAAAATGAGATAACAAGAAACTGTACTGTTTGACCGAGTCAAACATGAGCTTACATTGGTGATTAAAATGTTCCAGTCCGTATAGCAGACTGACAGACAGACAGACACAAAACCTACTATATGAGCACCTATAAACATAAGAGGTGTATGACCAAAAGATGAAGCGCAAATATAGGGGGACGAAGGAAATTGTGGGAGGACCGAAACAGGACAAACAAATACTGACATCAGTTCATTAAAATGTATAAAACAAATGAATAAATAAATAAACGATTAAATAAACAACAAATGGCAACAAAAAGAGTCCAAGATGGATGCCATCTGATCTCGGAAAAACCGAGTTGAGTAATGCTGAACTCAGAACTCAGACACTCAGAACTCAAAAACATTTTTATGCAAGGATTATGATTTCAAGGCATAGCCTGTTCTTCCAATCTGTCCTTGCTAATCTACACTATTACAAATAGCACGCACATAAATGAAGGGAAAAGGTATTCATGCAGGAGGACATACATAATGAAGAACCCCCCCCCCCCACCTACCCACCCATCCGCCCCACTCCTCCCCACCCACACACACACACACACGCACACGCATGCATATATCACACTGCCTATAGCAGTCTTTGAATCTCTCGGAACAAGGAAGAGCAGATGGCAATGAGCGCGGAAACGATAACTGAAGACAGCCTTGTCCCGTGATTAATGTCCAGACAAACCCGGGCAGTACAGCAATTAACAGATGAGATCACCACAGGGTCAGCTGAGCACAAATTAATGGACTCCCACACTCCCGAGGCCAGTCCAGCACGTGGGGGCATCAGGCAATAGTAAAGTCCGTTAGGCTGGACATGTGTGTGAGAGCACAAAGAAAGCAAGCCAGCGATGTGTAACTCCCAGCTGAGGTAATGCGGCCGGACGGCAAATGAATTGATTCAAGAGATGTATGGGCGTGATTATTTTAATTAACGTGGAATACGAATGGGAAGATTGGTTAGTTCTGGGCAAAATACAAGGCTGAACAAAAAGACCCCAGGAGTACACTCGAAGAGCAGACCGCAGTAGAAGACCGAAAGAGAAGACCCGAAGAGAAGAGCCGAAGAGCAGTCCCAGAGAGAGAAACCCGAGCAAGCCCTTGGAAGACAGGTCTGCAGCTAGATGATTATTTCAAGAGGTATGGGACGGGTCAGATTCTAAGTCAACATAGGCAGTAGATAGGTTAGGTTAGGCCGTAGGATGTCTGTGTTGATGACTGAAGATTGCTACCATGGAGAGTTATCTGATATGATGTTTATCCCAAGAATGTTGAGAATATGTGACTGAATAAACAAAGGATCTAGAAATGAATCAATTCTTCAGAACTTGATAGTTGTTATATGTTGTGAAATTATTCTCTCTCGTCTCAATCTATTTGATAGTTGTGTGTCTTATTCATTTGTTGGTTCGAGTCTACTCTCTGCGCATCCATAACTCTTAGATAGTATATGCTTTCCTCCCTGTCTGAAATCTTATTGTGTCGGGTAACGTTTAGCACCAAACATAAGGAACCAAAAGAAATCAGAGAGAATAGACTACACCCCCCCCCTCCTCTCCCCTCCCTCCCCCACCCCACACCCCCCCTCCCCGAGTTCTAGGAATAAGTTGGAATTTACAGTGGTAGTTGATGGAGATAGGGATATTCACTCGTGAAGACAGTTGGCACAAGATAAATCAACGGCTTTTCCGTCATGTGATAGTAATAAATCACTGATGTGATAGTTGGTGGAAATGACTCTTCAATTCCATTTAGTGTAACACACAAAAGATAAATCAGCGACCTTTTCACCCGTGTGATACATACATGAGGGGAGAGGAGAGGGTGAGCACCGAGGGAGTGCTGCAAAAAGCAAGCGGGGATAAACAAAAGATAAAAAAAAAAATTAAAAAAAAAATACTGTTGAAGATTCCTGCAGCTCTTCTCGATCGATCTGAGCCGGGCGAAAGACGGAAGGAAGGGGGAAGGACATAACATAAAAGCATTACGAATTCGCCCGCCGCTCTACAGTTTCAACCCCCCCTCCCCCCCCCCCTCGCTCCCCTCCCCCGCTCCCCCCCACCCTCTACCCCTCCCTCGCTCCCCTCCCCCGCTCCCTCCCACCCTCTACCCCTCCCTCGCTCCCCTCACCCTACCCCTCACCACCCCAGACGTCAGCGGAAGTCACCAAGCTCAGGCCCCCGGCTTTGCAAAATGTCAAGACAACAACGGTTTCTTCAGATATATCCCCCCTATTCCTCCGCCACCCCCTCCCTTCCGCCGCCAAACTCCCTCATACCCACCACACACACACACACACACACACCTAACCCCCTCCCACCTCCCTTCTTTTCACCATGCCTTTTCCCCACAAACCGTTTTTCTTTCTTCCAGCCAACTATCAACCATCGCTCCATCCCCTAAAGGCTGGATGGAATGCCATGCAAATTGTCCCCCCCCCCCCCCCCCCCCGATTAGTATTCCATTACTGTCGGGAGAACCCTCCGCTACAAGAAGCAAATACTATCGGGGACTGGCAAAACTGAGTCACGCTGAGAGGCGCAAAAATGTTGATCGCCTAAAAGCCATTCAAAAATATATCATAACCTTTCCCCTATACAGCTCGTCATGCGCGCGCGCGTGCACACACACACACGGATGCACGCACACACACACACACACACACACACAGGCACAACAAAAAAGAAACGAATGGACACGGACGCGCGCGCACACACATACACAAACACACACACACACACAAACACACACAGAGGCACAACAAAAAAGAAACAACTGGACACACACACAAACGTAACTCTTTTTGTGCGTCCTCATTAAAACTGACTTGGAAAGGATTTTTTTAGTGCGAACATGAAAATAGAAAAGAATTCGCAAAGAGAAAGAGAAACAAAAAAGAATGACGTAAGGGACACAGTACCGGCAGATGACATTCTTTCCAAGAACCATCCCGGAATGGAACAACTTGCCCACTGAAGCCGCCACTGCGCCATCATCTCTGGCAGCCTTCCAGGCCAGGGTGGCAAACCTCTGACCAGCTCCAAACAACAGCAAACTACCCCCCCCCCCCCACACACACACACCCCACACCCCCTCCCTACAAAATCCTCCTAATCCTGTTAAACCTAGAGCTAACTAAAACAGCCCACTCGGAACCACCCTCCGGAAAAGAATTCGTGTAGCAGATTCATCGACAAGTCGATGTTGGCTATCCATCCAAAAGAAGAAGGAGGGGAAGAACAATGACAAAGAGAAGAGGAAAGGAAAAGATGAGAAAAGGAGCAAAACAGAATGGGGGTAAAAAAAAAAAAAAAATGAAAGAAGACTATTTTTAACGCCGTCAACATCGAACAATGAACTACGAACGCCACAAGTAATGCCCTGTCTCTCGAGCCAACCTTAGGAGTACACGAGTTACTGTTTGTGTTTTCATTTTCTTTCTTCCTTCTAACAGTCAGGCGTTCTTAGTTTTGTGGGCCAGGTCCCGACCGCCAGTTGAGGGTTGAAGACGAATATATATATTCTTCAACTCAACATGTGAGTAAACCTTCCAGGTAATTTCCTGTTTGGGTATCATAAATTCTGGGACCGATTCAAACGAATTTTTACGTGCGTTTTACACTGCAGGCATATGAGAAAATAATTAATGACATGTGGCATGTTATGCACCCTTTTCATAAAAATTTAAGCTTGTGAATGACGTGAAAATACCCATATCCTGAACAGGAACCGACATCTGTCGACTCAAGCAGCAATGTTTTTCTGTTGTTTCTGTATGACTGGGTGCCTATGAACGGAACAAATGGATCTCTAAGCGGAACGAAATGAATAAACGCGTCATAGCAGACTGTTAACAAGCTGCATGCTGGTATAACGAATGAATCTATGTCAACTGAAATTAAGTGCAAAACCCCAAAGTCGAAAACCACAGGAAATGGGTCACAACACTTCATCATAGGCAACATCGCTTCAAATGACTGTTAAAATAGTGGGATGGTGAAAATTAACTTAAAAGGAAATTACCAACATTCCAGTGCCTTTAAATCTCCTCGTGCGGAAGTTGGATCCAAAGCATGCGTTAAGATCCATTCAAACCACCCGGCTTCCCATGAAGCATCTGATTAAACAACTTGGAATGGCTGTCTAGGCAAAAGGGGGGAACAGAGAAGGCATACAGAGACTTATTTCTTTCGTCAGAACGAATGAGCGAGCATGTGGGAGCTGTAACCAGCCCAGGTCTCCAGAGTAACCACCCCCATCCCCCACCCACACCCCCGCTAACCTCACCCTATCCTTACCACCCCAAAAAAAGTAAAACAATTTCACTCAACCTTTTTCTCGTCAGCAGTCTGTTCGTCGTAAGAAAAGCTTAAAATTACACATGCCCTCAGATCGATACACCCCAGTGGCATTTATACACACGCACAGAGAGAGAGAGAGAGAGAGAGAGAGAGAGAAAACACACACACACACACACTGATGACAATACGAAGTGGAACCACACGATAAAATGTGTTACTGATTACCATGGCTACTCACTGACATAAATGACATTAAGCGGGCAACTCAGGAAAAAAAAAAAAGTAGTCAATCAGTTCGTATGAATCCCATCCAGCTTTCGAGATCCTTGAGATGCTCCCCTCGGGTCGTTGGTACAAAAATATTAGGACCAAGATCAATCGCTTCACCAATAGCTTCTTTCCCCCAAAAGCTTCTTTCCCCCAAAACAGTAAAGCCCTGTCTCTCGAGCCAACCTAATGTGTACAAAAAAACAAAAAAAAAAAAGAAGAAAAAACAACTGTTCAATCAGTAACCTTTTTATTTATTCATTTATTTATTTATCTATTTTTATTATTATATTTACCCCCCTTTTTTTTTCTTTTTTCTTTTTTTTTCTCAAGGCCTGACTCAGCGCGTTGGGTTACGCTGCTGGTCAGGCATCTGCTTGGCAGATGTGGTGTAGCGTATATGGATTTGTCCGAACGCAGTGACGCCTCCTTGAGCTACTGATACTGATACGAACCATTTAACTGCAGATCTAGTCATCAGGCCCGTTCGTATCGAACGAGTAATGTGTGGCGTATACTTAAGTGAGCATTCGCGCTGACGATAGATCCATCATACACACACCCATCACACCTATATTCCTTGTGACACCGGTACATTCGGTAATAAAGATATATTCTATTATAGAAAAAAAAGAAAAGAAAAAAAGAAACCCACAAAAGAACGAAAGTTTCAAATAAACCAAACTCATACACAAACGTATTCACCCCCACAAAGCAACATCACAGCGCCTGGTTCACACCACAACACTCTCACAGACATCATTACGCAACAGAAAATAAAACCTTGCTGAGAAAAAAAACTCAACAATACCTCTTTCTTTCCCTGTTGTCTCTGCTACAGACAAAAAAAAAAAGGTATAAGATATCCCACGCACGGCACAACTACTTCAAAATCATCATCACTGATTTCAGCACGAAGTTTTCCGTCACTATGTCATGGTGACCACAAAAATGAATCTTTCTGGTGCACTTTCCAGCCATTAGCGAAGACACATATATTTCGCACCGTCTCTCCAGAAGGGGGAAATAACGCCCCGTTTGCCACCAAGTCCAACAGAACCTTGAAGTGACCTCCACGTAAAAGGTTGCTGGGAATCCCTTTTTCGTGTTTCTTCTGCCCTCGCAACGCGCGTGCTATGGTGACGACCGCAGCGTATATGGGCGGTTGGGGTGGGGAGGCTGAACGCAGCGACGTGGGTGTGTCAAGAGTACTTCCGGCATCAAAACAAACAAAGCAGCTGGAACCAAACTCCGACAACCGATTTTTTTTTCTTCTTTTTTTTTCTTTCTCTAGGAGCCACGTCAGTTGCATCTCTGAGTCGTTGCCAACAAAAAGGGCAGAAAGGAGGGTGGTAAAGATGTTTTCTCTCTCTCTCCTTTTTTTTTTTTCTTTTTTTTTTTTTTTTTTTTTTTTTTTAGCCGGTGGTAGGGTACTCCCTCTCTCTCTCTCTCCACCCCTCCACCACAGTTCCCCCTCTCCTCCACCCCCTCTCTCTGCGCCTCCCTTCCCCCTCTCTGTCTGTATATATATATATATATATATATATATATATATATATATATATATATCTCCAGATCGCTGTGACAACTGCTTCAGTGTCACCCTCCTTGTTTCTGGCACGAACATGTGGACACACACACTGTAGGCAGACAGACAGACAGACAAATAGATAGATAGATACATAGATACATACATACACACATACATACATAGATACATACACACACACACAGATTGATAAATAGATAAGATACTCTGTGTGTGTGTGTGTGTGTGTGTGTGTGTGTGTGTGTGTGTGTGTGCGTGTGTATGTGTGTGTGTGTGCACAATAACCAGCTGCACAGAATACGCCATTAAAAACAAAAACAAAAACAAAAAACAGCGTTTTCGGATTCTCCCCATCCCACCCCTCCATATATACCTCCATCCTCCCCAAGCCTCCTAAACACACACACACTCACACACACACACACACACACACACACACACACGCACACACACACACACAGCAAACAGCAAAAACAAAATCAAAACCATCAACGTATTTTCCAAAAGATGAATCATCTCAAGGGTGTCAAAACAAAGGCTTTTACACCGTTTATGATCTAAGCACACACGTAAAGTAAACGTATTACGAGTTCACAACGGCACGATACCCCAAAACAACCACAATACCACTTCATGTCACGTCTGTTCCCTTTTGTGAATTTGAAACGCCACAAACTAAATCACGCCGCAACAGTCTTTCCCAAAACAACACAGCATTATATTAGATGTGTTCCAGACGCCAAACTCCAGATCGTAAAATGTTCTCGCAACAAGACTTCAAAAATGAAATTATAACAGACGTAAGACTATTAGGTTACCTCTGTTGTGAAAAAAAAGAAGAAAAAAAAAAAAGAAAAAAAAAAAAAAAAAGAAAGAAAGAAAAACTATGTTCACCATTTTTGCTTACAGTCCAGCCGACTGCAATGGGCAATATCGGGGCTATCCATCTTTTATGGGGAAAATGCTTTCTTTTTTTTTTCTTTCTTTTTTTAAAATATACAATACTGGCCAAAAGTTGCGAAAGCTGTTGCTCAAACATACTCAAAATAGGACCGAATAAAGAAAACAAGTGGTAATCGACAGAAAAAAAACAACGGGTAATTTATTTCTTAGATAAAAAAAAAAAAATATATATATATATATATATATATATATATACAGAAAAAAATTAAAAAACAAATAAAACTACTGGCACGAAATTTTCCAAGCAGAGTGATTTGGGATGTTCCCAATATTATGCATAGGCATCGGAAAATGAAATATAAGTGGTTTTGCGGATGCAGAGAGAGCGACAAGATTTGAAATATACTGAACAGCTTTTATCAAGCACCCTTTTATCATGTTTTGCTCATTTCACCTGAATCTGAGATGGCACAGCTAGCTGAATTAAACATTAATTTTGGTCAGATGGGACCAGCAATGGACGTGCAGCACGTGTAAAACACTTCAACACACATTTTGCTTCCCAGGCGAACGCGTGTTCCAAACGTGAGAAAAGGAAAAAACGCGTGTTCAAAACGTTGAGAAGGGAAGCAAGATGAAGAAGATGCACAGTGCCAATGCAAATGTCACTCAGGACTTCTGTCAATTATGGCAAATTTAAGTGCACGGGAAAGAGAGCGAGCCTTTGGAATGCTGACCAGCGGCATGCCATGCAAGGAAGTTGCTCGGGGACTTCGTTGTCACCACACTACCGTCACGCGCTCACAGCAACGGTATCAGCAAACAGGCAGCTCTGCTGATCGACCTCGTCCAGGTCAACCACGAGTCACCACCACTCGTCAAGACGTCCACATCAGGCGGCTTCATCCTGAGAACCGATCTTTGCCAACAACCTTGACAGCAAGACAAGTATTCGGCAGACGTGGTCCAATCTGTGCTGGTACTGTCAGGAGCCGACAACAGGCAGCAGGACATCACGCAAGACGTCCTTGTGTGGGCCCTGTTCTGACAGACCCACATCGCCAACGACGTCTTCAATGCGTTCGTCAGAACCTTCGATGGACCCGGCGTCAGTGGAGAAGTGTTTTGTTTTCAGATGAAAGCAGATTGGACCTTTCGCCCACTGACGGCCGACAGTGAGTGTGGCGTGGGGCTGGGGTGAAGTGTACAAACTGTTGCCTTCAAGGAGTGGAGAGATGGGGAGGAGACAGCCTGATGGTATGGGCAGGCTTCAAAGACCACCGTAGAACCCAACTCCACGTCTTCAATGGTCATGTGAACTCTGCAACGTACGTGGCTCTTCTCCTGGACCATGTTGTACCCCTATTCCATCATCATCCCCAGCTGCAGATGTTCCAGCAGGACAACGCTCCGTCCTCACATAGTATGGGCCACAGCCCTGTGTCTGCATCAACACAACACCCCTCTGTTGCCCTGGCCATCGCTCTCAACTAAACTTGCTTCCACTGATCATGTTGGGGATGAACTTGGTCACGGGCAGTTGCAAGGTGAATGGCAACCCCAGACCAAAGGTTCAAAGGATAAAAAATAATTCAATCCGAGAAACCCGATCTGGGTACATGGAAACACAACAACAACAACAACAACAACAACAAAAGGTCCCGCATCCCCGAGAAGTGCAATCGCACAGACCGAGGCAGCTGAGACTTGCCTTGATTCAGGAATGGAATCAGCTGCCCCAACAGCTGGTGCAGAATATGGTCGCATGTATCCAAGTGAAGACGCTGCAACGCCTGCACTGCTGCAGACGGTGTGGCCATACACGTTAATGAAACAGCTTGGCTTGCTTTCTGTCGCCTGCATACTTTTGGATTGGACTCCTTGAATGAACTCTCACGCTTGTAAACTTATCATTAACTCTCTCCATACGAACGGCGAAAGAGACGACGTTAACAGCGTTTCAGCCCAATTACCATCATCAAAATATTGCAAGCGGAAGGCTCTTATACTGAAGAGGTGAATGTTGACAAAGAATACCACAATTCTGACGACGGGAGCTAAAGATTGGGTCATTCAGCACCCACTGGACATCCGAGGGGTATATGTAGAGGAGAAGAGAGGACTGACCGTACTGAGTGAGTTAACATGTCCACACCACTCATTGACAATTCCCAAAATGAATTGTGCAGCACTGTATTTCGAAGTTTGCTTCACTTCAACACTTGTTTTATAGTTGTATTGGTGGTGCTTAATTAAAGCGGTTCAGTATAGCTAAATGTTTATGCTGGTGCTCAGTTCGACGTTTGGTTTTGTTTTGTTGGTTTTTCTGTTAAAGTATCTTCCGCCTGGTACAGAAGCGATATATGAATGGGTAAAAACTCTGCCGTTTCCGACGTCCAACTGCTTTCTGACTGCTTAACTACTATTTAAAAAAATAATAATAAAATAAATAAATAAATAAAAAGTAGAAGAAAAAAATGAACGGATGAATGGAAAAATCAATAAATGAGTTATAAAAGAGTTTCGCTGCAGAATCGGACAGACTTTTTTCTTCTTCTTTCCCCCCCCCCCCCCACTCACCAGCCACTGACGCTGTCTGGAAGCGTCGTCAGCGAAAAAAAAAAACAAAAACAGAAGATCCATTTTTAGACATCATCTCACAGCCTTTCCCCTCATTTCTGACCCCACTTTGTGCTGTCCACATAATCCTACAGTATCGTCATCACGTGTCTCTGGTTCTGTTCTGTGCAGTACTGTGCTGATGTGCTGTTCTCTGCACAACACATTCCTGACGTCAACAACACATGTAAACTTGTATGCAATTCACCAACAATGATCGTAACTTGTCTGCAACTCACCGACATTACACGCAACTTGTATGCAACTACTAACCGACGATACACGCAACTTGTATACAACAGCTCACTGACTTTTCACGCAACATGTATACAGGAACTCCTGAACAATACACGCAACTTGTACACAGCAACACACCAACAATACACGCAACTTGTACACAGCAACACACCAACAATACACGCAACTTGTATGCAGCAACACACCGACAATAAACAGCAACCTGTATGCAACAATTCACCGATTGTTCACGGAACTAGTATCCAACAACTCACCGACAATAAACAGCAACTTGTATGCAACAACCCACCGACGATACACGTAACTGGTACGCAACAACTCACCGATGATACACAGCAACTCGTATCCAGCAACTCACCGATGAGCGGCAGGAAAAGGAAAAGGAAACGGCAGCACTTTGAGATGCTCCGCTCCCACCGATCAGATCGACTGCCCCCCACACACACACAAGTCTCTACAGCACAAGGAACACTGTGCGTGTCGCCGCCGTTTCCTCGCGTCGTCAACGATCGGGCGAAATTTTACGTGGAACGCATGTGCCGTCTGGTCCAAGCTGCTGCAAGGACACAGCCACACACCGTTGACCTTCAACGAGTCACGCCCAACATCAGGGGGGGGTGGGGGGTGGGGCGGAGGGGGGTGGGGGTGGGGGGACAGAGAAACGTGGGAATGCTGAGCACCGGAGGATGGCGTCATCAATAATGACATCTTCGTTTATTAGCGCGCGACTGGAAGCATTCCGTGACTTCGAGTTCAGACCCTGTACAGCTTAGCTTGTCTGGCTGGCTGGTGGCACGGGTGGGTTCGTTAAATTAAGGTGGCCGGCCGGGTGATTAAGAAGGTGGGTGTAATTATAATAAAGGGTGGTGGTGATCCTGGGTGGGCTGGTGGCGCTGGGTGGATGGAGAGATGTTTGAGGGGATGGCTGTACGATGCTTAGACAGGGTACGTGTACGTAGGCTGGGTGACTGACGGTGATTGGACACTCATCTGGCTGATGACTCTGCAGCGACCCTTGTCTATGCACTGACCACACGGGCAGTGCACGCATGTGTAGAATCTCTCACGTGCACCTGTCTCGTGTACAGAATCTCTCGCGGTCACCTATCTCATGTATAGAATCTCTCGCGGTAACCTGTCTCGTGTACAGAATCTCTCACGTGCACCTGTCTCGTGTACAGAATCTCTCGCGGTCACCTGTCTCGTGTATAGAATCTCTCGCGGTAACCTGTCTCGTGTACAGAATCTCTCACGGTCACCTGTCATGTACAGAATATCTCACGGTCACCTGTCTCATGTACAGAATCTCTCGCGGTAACCTGTCTCATGTATAGAATCTCTCGCGGTAACCTGTCTCGTGTACAGAATCTCTCACGTGCACCTGTCTCGTGTATAGAATCTCTCGCGGTAACCTGTCTCGTGTACAGAATCTCTCACGTGCACCTGTCTCGTGTACAGAATCTCTCACGTGCTCCTGTCTCGTGTAGAGAAACTCTCACGTGCACCTGTCTCATGTAGAGAAACTCTCACGTGCTCCTGTCTCATGTAGAGAAACTCTCGCGTGCTCCTGTCTCGTGTACAGAATATCTGTCCTCTGTGAACTCAACCAGACTCGGTATCTCACAGCAACCCTCCACCCCTCCCCCGTCCACACAGACTACACTGCACTACACACACACACACACAAGCACGCATGCACATACACACGCACACACGCACGCACGCACACACACACACACCCTAATATCACTGATAGTGAAAAGACGCTAAACTAAAGAACACACACACACACACACACACACACACACATTACACTACACTACACACGCACACACATACACACGCACGCACGCACACGCACGCACGCACGCACGCACACACTACACTACACTACACTACACACACACACACACACACACACACACACACAAACAATCCCCTTTCCTCTCCATAAATCAACCCAGCTGGTCGTAATCGTTTTAATATCCCAGCATGTCCTGCTACACCCCAGCCCAGTGAAACATTCCCAAACACACACACACACAGTTACCAGCCAACTCCAGACTCCTACACTTTCCCAGTCTTAATCAAGGCAGGCAGGCAGGTGTTACAATCAAGCATGACGTCTCTCACCAATATTTTTTATGCACTGACAGAGACACCAAAATCAGAACCCCACGCAGACCAACAAAAAGCAACCATTTTACCGCCTTGAAATGAAGCTGCCTCTTACCGGACATGTATAATGTCAGAGTACGACAGAAAGCCAAATGCATTTTGAAGTGACAGCAGCCATACGCTGGAAAATTACTACCAACTCTTTACCTTCAGGCAAACGGTTCTGTGTCCCAAAATTTAAAACAAACAGAAACCAAATGCAGCTTTATACCAACCTCAATTCAGCTATTAAACAACAATAATCGATAATCAGATCTGTGATTAAAAAAAAAAAAAAAAAAAAAAAAGTATGCCAAAGTGTGTGTATGTGGAATGTAACATCTTAAATCAAGTACTGTTGAATTACATTGTTATTATAATCTTTTTATGTCTTATGTCTACTTTCAGTTTGCTATTCCATGCCTATTTTATTCATATCCTTAACTGATTTTGTGTTGCACATGTATGGCTGTGATGATGCATGTATTTTACTCTAAGTTACCTTTTAAAGGTTTCTGTTGTGTTGTTGTTATCTACTGTGATTGTTTATTGTACGCATGGGTTGCCATCTAAACATTTTATGTCTTTTTGTGTATAGATGTTGAATGACTGTGATTTCTGTGCATTGTTTATGTGTTTTACACCACAAATGAATTTCTTTTGTTGAGATAATAAAGTATTCTGTCTTCTGAAAGAAAGAAAGAAAGAAAGAAGACAGAAAGAAAGAGAAGAGGGGGTCAATCCAGTTAAGTCAAACTACAGCACAGCTGGATCGTAGCCATGTAACAGATGTTTTGACAATTTACCCAGAAACGAAAGAATCTGTGATGTGATAAATGTTCCACAAACGACGTTGCTGATGAGTTTCACTGTTTTGTTTGTGTGCCCAGTTTCTGAAAGCATCAGACAAAAATGTTTATCTGGGTATTATAGAATCCGCCCAAACTCCATTAAATTCCACCTATTATTTTCTGAAGAAAAAAAAAGAATACTATTAAAACTTAAATCCTTGGTTTCTGCTATACGTAGCTCTTTTTTATTTTTATTTATTTATTTTTTAATTAATGTTTTGTCAGTTTATACGATTTTTTAATTGCTTTGTTGTTTTTTGTTTGTTTGTATTATGAGTGAAATAGTACTTGTCAATGTGTATTATTAAGTGACTGAACGAATGAGCCTACTTCTTGTTTTCGACATCACTCTTTTTATATTTATAGGATATGTGTAAAGGATGAACGTGTGTAATGTTTCAATGCTCCCAGGGGGCACACGAAATAAACTCCTTGCCTTGCCTTGCACTCAGTCAAGAGTAACAGGACAAATACTGGATAGACACACTGGCACATAAATATGCACATTGTATCCATTCCAAGTACGACATGGTTGCAAAAAGGGTCCCCGCTATTTAAAACTGGACCAAATTTTGGGCCTTCATACTGACATTTAACTAAAAATGAATCAGTTTTTCTCAGTGCTGGTGTTCGCTCCACGGTATTTGACCTCAAACATAATTTTACTTGTGTCCACACCACAAGGAGGAAATCACTCGCAAGCAGTTAAGGCACACTGCATGTTGACCAGGGCATTCCGATACAAACTTCTTCTTCTTCTTCTGTGTTCGTGAGCTGCAACTCCCACGTTCACTCGTATGAACACAAGTGGGCTTTTACGTGTACGACCGTTTTTATCCCGCCATGCAGGCAGCCATACTCCGCTTTCGGGGGCTATATGCTGGGTATGTTCTTGTTTCCATAACCCACCGAACGCTGAGATGGATTACAGGATCTTTAACGTGCGTATTTGATCTTCTGCTTGCGTCATACACACGAAGGGGGTTCAGGCACTAAGCAGGTCTGCACATAATTATGTTGACCCGGGAGATCGTGAAAATCACCACCCTTTACCGACCAGGCGCCGTCGCCGTGATTCAGTCGAACCCGGGACCCTCAGACTGAAACTTAGTGAAAGTCCAATGCTTTAACCACTCGGCTATTGCGCTTGTCATACCGATACAAACAACCTCGGTGCCTATGATCTCGGAGCAGGGTGCCGAAGGCAGAATGAAAGATCCACTCACCGTGTGGTACCTGCAGTTGAATGAGCGTAAACTGACTGCCCCATTATTGTATGCTACCAGTAAACTATATCAGATATAGTGTGGGGATGGCACAATGTGGATCAAGTTCCATTCTTCGGCAATTCATAGAGTGATTTTCTAGCTGTTGTACATATTGGACAGCCGACCGTCGAATCGATTTCGATGCTAAAACCGAATGAAGACTTCTTTTTTTTTCAGAATCATTTGTGTGTTAATCTTTACACACACACACACACACACACACACTAATATGTGTGTATATATATATATATATATATATATATATATATATATATAAATTATATATATATATATATATCCCCTCTCCCTTCCACAGACTCTCCCTCCCTTCCTTGGGATGTTGCGTTGATCAGTGTATTTATACGTGTGTACGCACAATTAAGGGTGTGTGTGACTCTGTCAGTGTGTGTGTGTGTGTGTGTGTGTGTGTGTGTGTGTGTGTGTGTGTGTATGTGTGTGTGTGTGTGTGTGTGTGTGTGTGTGTGTGTGTGTGTGTGTGTTGTGTATGTATGTGTGGGTGTGAATGTGTGTGTGTGTGAGAGAGAGAGAGAGAGAGAGAGAGAGAGACAGAGAGAGAGACACAGAGAGAGAGAACAACACGCCTGGTATCAGTTAGTGGTGTGTTTAGCTAAGTCCTTGCTGCTGTTTCAAGACGAGAACCATGCTCAGTAAAAGGGAGAAAGAAAGCAAGTTGAAGAAGAAAAGTGCCAATGGCATCTGGCATGTGTCCAAGGACGTTTGTGCCAAACACTCCCGACATGACATTTCAGAACGTGTGAGTGAAGGATTTGGTGGTAAAAGACTGTATACACACTCTGTAGTAAAGAGACCCCCCCCCCCCCCCCCCCCACTCTCTCTCTCTCTCTCCCCCACGCCCCCTTTTTTTTCATCCCCAATGTGTGTATAAGCATGCCGTGCGTGCACGTGTATGTGTGTGTGTGAGAGAGAGAGGGAGAGAGAGAGAGAGTGAGAGAGATAGAGAGAGAGAGTGTGTGTGTGCCGGGATGAGAGAGAGAGCGTCTGTGTCTGTGTGAACCACTGTGTCTGTACGTCTCTGTGAGAGCTAGTGTTCAGTGATGAAGGCAACCTAATGAGCAAGAGGCAAAAGTGATATTCTCACTCTCTCTCCGATATATATATATATATATATATATATATATATATATATATATATATATATATATATATATATATATATATATATCTCACCCCCCCCATTTCCTCAATTGACTCTCTTTTGGTTACATCATACGAACTTGAATACACATCTTTATACACGCAAATACAAACAGATATTTTCAGGTCTGCATGTGTTCAAGTTAAGACTCCCAACCCTGTCAATCAAAAATATGCTGCAGCAGAACACACAAGAACACTGACGCCAACACTTCAGTTATTGTGTCACACACTATGGTAACATGATCGTGACCTGCTCCCTCTTTCGTCTCGTGAAACAGCACGTCCGCTGCTGATTTCAGCGGACATTACAAAGAGGCAACAAAACTGAAAAAGACATCGAGTCTTGAAGCTGAACATCTCTTAACACTGACATGGGATGTGTGTTTCGAAATGTGATTCTTCACCAGGATACATTGAAAAAAAATAATAAATAAGATGCTCAGTTACATGACGTCATTTCTATGTTGTTTTTGTTTTTTTTGTTTTTTTTTGGTTTGCTTTTTGGTTTTTTTTGTTGTTGTTTTTTACACCAACCATTCTTTCGCATGGAAAAAATACATCTGTAGACTATGGTCTCCTTTTAGCAGCTATTACGTCAATGCCAAATTAAAAACATCGTAGGACGGTTCAAACTTAAAGGTGACTTTGTGCGTGCGTGCGTGCGTGTGTGTGTGTGTGTGTGTGTTTGTGTGCGTGCGTGCATGCGTGCGTGTGTGTGTGTGTGTGTGCGTGTGTGTGTGTGTGTGTGTGGAGAGAGAGAGAGAAAGAGAGAGAGAGAGAGACGGACAGATAGACAGAAACACACAGACAGACAGACAGACATAGCTGAGAGAGAGAGTGAGAGAAGCCCACAAAACCTATCACAAATCGATGTGTATTCCTGTCCATGCATTGATCAATTCCTTGCACTGTGCTCTCTCTGATCTCACAGGAAATCTGCTGCTCTCTCTCTCTCTCCCTCTTTCTCTCTCCCCCCCCCCCCCTCTCTCTCTCTCTCTTGTTATGGGCCAGAGGCCTGACAATTAAAACATTTTTTTTTACTTTGACTTCTCTCTCTCTCTGAACATGTGGACATTCTCGTTAAAAAAAAAAAAGAAGAAGAAAAAAAAAAGACAACAACAACAACACTAAACAAACAAGCAAACAAGTAAAACTTCGTGCGATGTGTAACCAATCATAATTCAAGAGGAAGGATACAATGAACTGGAGCTCTCTTCAGTTTGCTGGGAGTTGGCCAGCTTCCACTTTTATCTCTGAAATAGCAGTCTGGCTGACAAATACTGTTTACCAGGAAAGGGTAATCATGATATTAATCTCTCTCTGTCAAGTGTGTGAAATGGCTGCATAGATTAATTTCGCACACTTGAATTTTGCACACACGCACGCACGCACACACACACACACACAGACACACACACACACACAGACACACACACACACACACACACACAGAGGCAGATGAATGGATCAGATATACAGAAAATAATGGAAAATATGACAGAAAAAGGAAATGCCAGAAATAATTAAAGAAAGCAAACAGAAGTGATAAAATTCATACAGGTACAGAAATTCCACAAAACAAGGGGATTTTCTATACTGAAAGAGCCGATGGCATCCCAACAGGCATGAAACTAACAAAAATATTCTTTCTGTTCAATTAAATACAAGAAGAAAAATCACTTTTTTTCCCTTGTTTTTTCTGTCTCTGTCTCTATGCTCCAGTCTCTCCCACTTTCTCTCTTTGATTTGCCATAAAATCATTAACATGTCGACATGCTTAAATCACAACACCTCATTATGGCTCATATCACTTTCATTTTAAGTTTCAAGGAGGTGTTAAAGCGTGCAGACTGATCCAGAAACTCTACACCACATCTCCTCTCTCTCTCTGTGTGTGTGTGTGTGTGTGTGTGTGTGTGTGTGTGTGTATACACCCCATGCAATGATCAGGGCTTGTTGTTTGTTCTTGTTTGACTACCTAATTGAACCAGTCACTTTACCAATATGTGTAAATATTTATGTATGTGTGTCTCAGATATTAATTTTAGTTATATATACAATTTTTTTTTTTTTTAATTTAACTGCAGCCTTCCTCAGTGGCCATGACATAATCATCACACTCAACCACAAGAGTTAGACTGGAAAAAGAATGCTTGTAACATGCTGTCAAATTGCAAAGCAATGTCAGAACAGTGCTGTCCCATATGCAACTGTAGTAATGATACTTGATATCTGATACTTATGAATACATAGTGCCTATCTTCGGTCAGATACTTCACTCTAAGCGTTTTACACACACCGAGTCTTTTATGTGTCATGGGCTACCGGTTAACCTGGGTAAAGCCAACTAACAGCTGCCTTTCAACACTCATAGTCATAATAATAATATGTTTCCAGTTTTATTCAGTCAGGATTCAAATCATGTGCGCAAGTGCGCATGCAAACACACACACAGAGTACACACACACACACACGTAAAATGACACAGCTGCAGTGTGAAGCGGTGCCAAGCTCACAGGCTGCTAACCTATTTCTCCATGCAAGCCGATGACTGCTCAGCTTCTAAATCATTTTGCTCAGATTTTTTTTTTTCAGTGAACACCTGTGTGAGTGTGTGATACTGATAGAGACAGAGAGAAAGTGTGTGTGTGTGTGTGTGTGTGTGTGTGTGTGTGTGTGAAATAGTGTGTATGGGGAAGTGTATGTGTGGATGTGAATAAGCGTATGTGTGAATATGTACATGTATGTATGTGTGCATGTCAATGCATGTGTGAATATGCACATGTACATGTGTGTGCATGTGTGTGTGTGTGTGTGTGTGTGTGCGTGTGCGTGCGTGCACACACTCATATGCTGTCACAGGTGCCACAACATTTGAGTATTATATATGTATGTATATGTATATATACACAGCAGACAGAAAATGTGGGTGAGGGCAAGCACACATGTGAATACATGCATGTGTTGGGTGTTCTTGGAAATTTTTTTCCTATTTCATAAATCATCTTCTGGAGACCAGTGGGAACAATCAGAGACCACAGTGCACTTGACAACTTTAAGTCAGAGGTCAAACAGCAAAGGTCATGCTCCAGTCAATCGACAACTAATGAGCAACATGCTAAGTTTGTATGTGCACCCAGCATGCCCGTACTGAAACATAAAGTATACACGAATAAGAACCTGAATCACAGTTAAACGCTGGGGAAGGTCTAATTAATTATTATTAATCATAATCAGTACTATTCTATATATATATATATATATATATATATATATATATATTGAGTTTCTACACCAATCACAGCAGCTGAGAGAATGTCAACAATGAAGTCACACACACACACACACACACACACACACACACACACACACACGCATGCATGTACGCACATGCAAAAACACACACACAGACACAGACACACACACAAATATTTACACTAACACAAACTGACAGTATGCCATAAGCATTTGAGTCAAATGTCAGG
>NC_134904.1:11604079-11614079 GCF_041734735.1 Babylonia areolata | reverse complement strand
ACCTACACCTGTATAATTATTTTTTCGTGTTTTCTCAGCTAGACGCACAGGAAAGGACTCTTCTCCTCCGCCCTTTCTCTCTGACCGAGGGGGCTATGGAGACCAGGTGGGGAGGTTTGACCATGGGCTGGAGAGACTCACTGACGTCGTTCATCAGCTGCCGCACGGTCCACAGAAGCATCTCAGAGTCGGCCAGCGTTGTCTCCAGGTACCGCGTGCCCAGACCCTCCGCCATCTTGAAGGCTCTCTCTGACGTCACTTCCCGTGCGGCGGCGTCGGCGTCGGCGTCACGTGACGTGTTGAGCCCCAGCAGAAGGAGGCTGCTGACGTCCGGGCAGAACTTGAGCCACTCGGAGTGCCTGCAAGGGCGAAACAGCCGAATGGTTAAAGCGTTGGACTTTCTTCTTCTTCTTCTTCTTCTTCTTCTGCGTTCACTCGTATGCACACGAGTGGGCTTTTACGTGTATGACCGTTTTTACCCCGCCATGTAGGCAGCCATACTCCGTTTTCGGGGGTGTGCATGCTGGGTATGTTCTTGTTTCCATAACCCACCGAACGCTGACATGGATAACAGGATCTTTAACGTGCGTATTTGATCTTCTGCTTGCATATACACACACACGAAGGGGGTTCGTAAAAATCTCCACCCTTTACCCACCAGGCGCCGTCACCGTGATTCGAACCCGGGACCCTCAGATTGGCAGTCCAACGCTTTAACCACTCGGCTATTGCGCCCGTCGTTGGACTTTCAATCTGAGGGTCTGGGGTTCGAATCTCGGTGGGTAAAGGGTGGAGATTTTTCCGATCTCCCAGGTCAACATATGTGCAGACCTACCAGTGCCTGAACCCCCCTTCGTGTGTATACGCACGCAAAAGATCAAATACGCACGTTAAAGATCCTGTAATCCATGTCAGCGTTCGGCGGGTTGTGGAAACAAGAACATGCTCAGCATGCACACCCCCGAAAACGGAGTATGGCTGCCTACATGGTGGGGGTAATAAACAAAAACGGTCACACACGTAAAATGTTACATGTTTGTCTGAGTGTGTGTATGTGTGCGTGCCTGAAATATGATTGAATGACACAGAAAACGAATGATGAGCGCCCAATGGCAGCCGTCAGTCGGCCGTCTACCCAGGTAGGCAGCCAGTTGAGTAAATAACCCCGTGTTTCTAAAGCGCTTAGAGCTTGGTCTCCGATCGACCGAGGATAGGCGCTATATAAGTACCCATAATTATCTAAAAGGGATCGACCGGTTGGTTAGCAAAGACACATGTTTTTTCTGACTAAGCGCGTTGGGTTACGCTGCTGGTCAGGCATCTGCTTGGCAGATGTGGTGTAGCGTATATGGATTTGTCCGAACGCAGTGACGCCTCCTTGAGCTACTGATACTGATACTGATACATGTGTGTGGTTTTGTATGATAGTCAGTCGCGTCCGACTATGACCACCAGAACAGCAGAGGAGGCAACTGCTGTCCCAACTATCTGGGCTAGAGTTTGGTTAGAGTTGAGAGTGTCTTGCCCAAGTGACATCCCCTCTCTCTCGGCCAAGAGGGTCTTAGGACAGTCGGCGTTGAGAGATGCAATGCAAAACAATACCGTACAATACAATTCTATACAATACAATAATAATTATAATGCAATACAGTACAACACAATGCAATACAATACTCTTTATTATTATTATTATTATTATTATTAAATCAAATTACATAAGAATTCAAATGCTCGTCACTCACACAACACGGCCTCTCAGCCCACAGTCGAGTCTAACAAACACATAACATGGCAACAGTTTAAATTTGTGCTGATTGCGGTTGCGGTTGCTGTTATCACTATTTAACAAACAGACAAGAGTCATCATCAAAATTTGAGGGATCATCTCTGTTTGATGTTTATAATTTTGTTCGTAGGTTATGGTTCAAAACGAAGCCATTTTTCGAAGGTACGTCGATTCACGAGCATGTGATTTTTTTTTTACATGAACATACACTGATCATGAATATATTTTCCCGCCAACCCCACCACCCCCCACCCCGCCCCCCCCCATCCTCCTTTCCCCCACCCCCAACACTAAAACACCCACCCCAAAGTAATAATGAAATTAAAAACAACAGCAGCAACAACAACAAGACTGCTGCTCCTCCTCCTCCTGCTCCTCCTCCTCCTCCTCCTGCTCCTCCTCCTCCTCCTACTACTAATAAAGAGACAGGTATGGCAAACGAGGCAAGATAAAGTTATCTGTACAAATCCATTATTGTGAACATTCAAACATACAGACAAACAGGGATGCTAATGGGCTACATTATTACATATATAACAGAATGCAAGCAACTGTCCGACTATCCTTCCACCCACTTAGCCACGCATCAAATGCCATACAATTCTGTCGTTCTGGTCGACGGGCGCAATAGTCGAGTGGTTAAAGCGTTGGACTGTCAATCTGAGGGTCCCGGGTTCGAATCACGGTGACGGCGCCTGGTGGGTAAAGAGTGGAGATTTTTACGATCTCCCAGGTCAACATATGTGCAGACTTGCTAGTGCCTGAACCCCCTTCGTGTGTATATGCAAGCAGAAGATCAAATACGCACGTTAAAGATCCTGTAATTCATGTCAGCGTTCGGTGGGTTATGGAAACAAGAACATACCCAGCATGCACACCCCCGAAAACGGAGTATGGCTGCCTACATGGCGGGGTAAAAACGGTCATACACGTATAAGCCCACTCGTGTGCATACGAGTGAACGTGGGAGCTGCAGCCCACGAACGAAGAAGAAGAAGATGTCGTTTTGGTCTCTGCTATGACTGTACTCACCAGAGCATGACGTCATCAAAGGACTCCTTCTGCGTGACGCTGAACATCAGCAGGCAACCTTGTACGTCACGGTAGTAGGATGACGTCAGACTGCGAAACCGTTCCTGCCCTGAGCATCAAATCAAATCAACTCAATAACATGAAGGGTAAACGAGTAAAGGAAGGAAAGGTGGAAGGATTACAAAAATAATTTGAATGCACACACTTGCACGCGCGCGTACAAACGCAGACACACACGCCCGTGCGCGCCGCACACACACACACACACACACATAAACGCTACATAGGCGACACACATACACATGATTATAACAGAACTTTAAACATACGCTTAATAGGCAACATTATTACATATAATACACAAACTACACCGCCCTCTGTTGGCCCAGTAAGATTATGTTAGACGGGTACAACCCCTTTCGCAATGACTGGCTGAAAAATCAATGAATCAACAAACGAATGAATTAATGAATGAACGAACGAACGAACGAATGAACGAATAAACGAATGCTTGAATGAATATATGAATAAATGAATGATTGAGTAAGCAACCACAACTCTTGTCAGATAGAGTTGAATGATTGAGTAAAGAATCTCGACTCTTGTCAGGTATGGTTTAGCAATGCATTGAATTATGAAACCATTCTTTGAGAGACAGAAGAAAGATCATAATGACGAGAGACATTAAACTGGAGAAGAAGAAGAAAAAAAAAAATGTTATGACTACTTTACAGTAATGACTTCACTTCCTTATGCATATTGCAGTATCAATGTGTCATTTCACAATCGTTTCCAATGCCAGTTAGTCCAGTGAGCGAGCATTTCCGTGCTTGCTTTCAGCAAAGTCTTAACCACAACCCTCTCCCCTAACCCGCCTCCTCCCTCCCTCGCCCCCTACCCCCTCCCACATCCACGACCCGCACATGCGTACACACACACAAACACACACACACACACACAAATCCCGCCTATTCATAACAAACAATGGAGTGTGGACGGAGGGCGGCGAGGATGTGGGACAGAAGGGGAACGGGGAAAGAACCCTTACCAGCAGTGCTCATGACCTTGACCCTGATCCTCTGCCCCCGCTCCTCGCCAGCGAAGGTCAGCTCCACACACTCCCGGGGTCTGAACTCGGTGCAGCAGAAGCCCGCTCTCTCGGGGCTGGCCGCTCGGCTCAGCGCCTCCAGGAACCGGTCTTTCCCGATCCCGTGGTCCCCCAGCAGAATGATCTTGATGGACACCGGAGACGGGGACCTCAGTGCAGGGGTGTGCTGTGCCAGGCGTTGATGCTGCTGTGGATCCCTGCGGCGGCGGTGGTCCTTCCGTGATTCGGGAATTCCCGATTCCTCCTGTTTTATTACGCCGTTTCTTTCAGGCTGAAAGAATCCGGCGCGATTTCTGCTGACGTTTTCGAGGTGGTCCAGCACGTTTTGCTCGATTCGTTGTGGTGGTTCATGAAGTCCTGCCGTTGTTTCTGTTGTTGTTGTTGTTGTTGTTGTTGTGTTGCTGTTGCTGTTGTCGTTGTTTTGAGTATTGCACCAGACTGGTCAAGTCTGGACAGAGCGGATGTTGTTGGTTTGAGAAGTTCGGGAGAATTCAGGGTTATTCTTTTACTCTGTGGAGATGTTTGTATGGGAGTGTGTGTGCAGTTGTTGTTTGGGTCGGTCCCCTCCGTGAGTTGTTCGTGGAGAAGCTTACAGGAGTCTGAGCGCCGTTTAAACGCCCGGAAGTGACGTTTCTGAGGATGATTGTTTTTGAGGGAACCGTCTTCATTTTTGGTGGTGTTGTTGTGTGTTTTTCTCACCTCCAGCATTCGGTGGAGCTTGGCGTCCTTTGTGGGTATCCGTCTGCTCGGGGAAGTGCTGCAAGAGTCTCTCGCACGCGTTGGAATGACGACGACGTCCTTGCTGACGTCATCAAATCCCGTGGGATGAGGGAAGGATTCATAACGTACGTCAGACGTGGGTGTCGTTTCGTTGTTGTCACAGGCGGTACATTGAGTCACTGATGCACTGCGTTCTTTAACAAGTCTGTTTTCTCCGGTCTGCTTGACGGCAACAACCTCGGAGCTTGCTCTATCCCTGGTCCGAGAAGAGGTTTCTACTCTGCTGTTGAAGTTCCCGTTGCAGTCCATCGTTGTAGAGACGGGTTCCCGAGGAACCTTGCTGACACCAGTCCGCATCACCGCGTCCTGAGGTGCGATGATTTTCTTTCGCCCTTCGCTCTCGGCACGATGAAAAGTTTGGCAATGGTTCCGCGAGGTTTTCGACCCATCAGAAGACCGTGGTTTTGTCATTCTGTCGTTTTGCTCTATCGTTAATAACATGTAAAGTGATTTCGGTGGTTGTATCTGCAGAGAGAACCAGGCTCTTGACACGCAACTGACAGATCTGGAGAGATCTGGTGAACAGTTCTTCTGTGCCGTACCCCGATGACTCACTCTTCACAGAGCTGATTGAGGACAAGAAGAAGAAGAAGAAGAGGAGGAGGAGGAGTTCTTCTTCGTGGCCAGTGTGGTCTGATTCTCTCTAGCTTCCTTTGTCAGTGGATGTTGGAAGTGTTGTTTTTGTTGTTGTTTTTTCTGCGTGGCGTGTTTTGTGCTAGAGCCGGATTGAGGGAAATTCTACGCAGTACTGGGCCTTGACGATGCTACTGCATAAAGTTCTTGCCTTCAGTTTGGGATGGCACCTGCAAAAAAAGATGGAAAGTCTTTATCAATATTAATTTTTCTCTTTCTTCCGTGGAATTTGTTGTTGTTGTTGTTGAAGAGAGTGTTTGTTCAGGTTATATGGGATTTGGTTTGTCATATCTGCTGTCTGTATGTCTGCCAGATATATACTCTCTCGCCCTGAAGATACAATGCTGAAAGTTAGAATTAATTTACTATGCACAAGAAGCACTTTTGTTCCACAGGTTTTTAAGTTAGTATGTATTTTACATTTTGTTGTCGCTGCGTGATCACCATATTGTGTACTTTTGACCTCTTTCTAGGGGCCGGAAGCCTGGAGATTAAAGTTTCTGTTCTTGTACTTGTTCTTGTTCCTCTCTCTCTCTCTCTCTCTCTCTCTCTCTCTCTCTCTCTATATATATATATATATATATATATATAGTCTGTGTGTGTGTGTGTGTGTGTGTGTGTGTGTGTGTGTGTGTGTGTCTATTCCCCCCCCCCATCTCTCTCTGTGTCTTTCTGTCTCTCTCTGTCTCTCCGTCTGTCTGTTCGTCTCTCTCTCTCCGTCACAACATCGCCATTGTTGTTGTCTCTGTCTGTTTGCCAGTTTCCTTGTCCGTCTGTACGTCTCTTTCTCTGCCTCTCTCTTTCTCTACCCCCCCCCCCCCCCCCCCCCCCCCCCCCCCACCCCTCCCCAAAATCTCCCCCTTTCTCTCTTCGTATTGCTATGACATACTGGTCAGGCAACTGCTTAGAAGATGTGGTGCAGCGTATACGGAGTTGTCCGAACGAGGTGACGCCTCCTTGAGTGACTGAACTGAACTGAACTGAGCTGAACTGAACTGCCATGACGTCATTTATCTCGTGTCACCGTGCTTAAAATAGTCACAAGATGAACGCCGCAGTGACGACTCGAGACACTGAAACCTGAACTTGATACTGATCGGATGTGAACGCGGACGGAACAAAAGTGTTGTCCCTGGCAAAACGTTATGTGGAAAAATTCACTTAGATAGCAAACAACAGATCTTCTTCTTCTTCTTCTTCTTCTTCTTCTTCTCCCTCTTCCTCTTCTTCTTCTTCTTCTTCTTCTTCTTCTTCTTCTTCTTCTTCTTCTTCTTCTTCTTTTTCTTCTTCTTCCTCTTCTTCTTCTTTGTTCGTGGGCTGCAGCTCCCACGTTCACTCCTATGCATACGAGTGGGTTTTTACATGTGCGGCCGTTTTTACCACCGTCATACGCAGGCAGCCATACTCCGTTTACAGGGGGGAAAAAAAGAGAGACAAAGATAGAATAGATAAATGAATTAACAAAACAACAACAGTAATAATAATAAGAAGAAGAAGAAGCAAGCGAAAAAGCAACCAACTCACCAGCCTGTATCTCTCTCTCTCTTTCTCTCTCTGTCTCTCTCTCTCTGTCTCTCTCTTAGTCTCCGCTGTTCAGCCAGACAGTACTGAGGCTAGGCCATGAATAATATCCACACGCACACACAGTCAATCGATCGATCAACTACCCCTCCCCCCCCCCCCCCACCACCCACCCCCCCAAAAAAAATCCCTTATGACTAAAGAGCAAGACTGACCGCGTGGTCAAACACACGAATCCATCCACCGCGTTTGGTCAACACTGCGAGTCCAGTTGTCTACACCGTGTGGGCAAAAACGTGACCGATGAAGCCAGGAGCAATTAAATAGACCAGTTCTCGTGCCACCCGTGTCAATCATTTATCAAGGTCAGCTCATCTGGTCACGTTGTGGGCGGAGTTTGGGGGGGATTTTTTGGGGGTGTGGGGTGGGGGGGGTGTGTGTGTTTCTTTGTGGTGGGCGTTCCCCTATCCAAGCCTCTTGCTGACTCTTGTAGGCAATGATCGCATTATGGGCAGTACAGTGGATAAGGGTCTCTAAGCTCTGCCTCAGTGTGTTCGTTCTTCTCTCGCTGTGACCTGTCTGTGTGTCTGTGTATCTGTCTGTGTCTCTGGCTACTTATCCATCTCCCAATTTTCGTGTGTGTGTGTGTGTGTGTGTGTGTGTGTGTGTGTGTGTGTGTGTGTGTGTGTGTGTGTGTGTGTGTGTGTGTGTGTGTGAATGCGAGTGTATGTATATCTGTGTGTGTGTGTGTGTGTGTGTGTGTTTGTATGTGTGTGTGCGCGCGCGCGTGTGTGTGTGTGTGTGTGTGTGTGTGTGTGTGTGTGCGCGCGCGCCCGCGCGCGTAAAATATCCACTATCTGTTTTAGTTTTTGTCCAAATGGTTCGTTTTGGATGAATCTTTTGCATTCTCCGGTCTCAAAATTGCCATTCAGGGTCTACCGAATCTTAAGAAATTTACCGGACAATAATTACAATAATAATAATAATGATAGTATTTATATAGCGCTGATTCTTGCGGAGAGACAAACCTAAGCGCTTTCACACCAGTCATTCACACACACACATAACTCTAAAACTGAAGACAAGGAAGAGGCAGGGGAGGGAGGCTATCTTGTGAAGAGGTGGGTTTTAAGGCCAGACTTGACAAAGTTCTCATAAGATCTGCAGGGCTTAGTAAAATTCAAGAAATTCTCGCAAGATGCGGATTTGACTGTGTGTGGGACAAGCAATCTTGTTCAACTATCAATCAATACCACGTGCAGCCATCATCGAGATTCTTTGAGTGAATAATTTTGTTATTAACTGGATGCAGGAAATTTGATGCCTGTTCTTACAGAAATTTCAAAACTGACTGTAGAGCTGCGAAACACACACCTGGATCTTGTTCACTAGACTATGTTTATGTCTCTTCTTCTCTTCATCTTCGTTCGTGGGCTGACTGCAACTCCCACGTTCACTCGTATGAACGCGAGTGGGCTTTTACGCGTACGACCGTTTTTATCCCCCGCCATGTAGGCAGCCATACTCCGTTTTCGGGGGTGTGCATGCTGGGTATATTCTTGTTTCCATGACCCACCGAATGCTGACATGGATTACAGGATCTTTATTATGCGTATTTGATCTTCTGCTTGTGTATACACACGAACGGGGGTTCAGGCACAAGCAGGTCTGCATGTATGTTGACCTGGGAGATCGGAGAAATCTTCACCCTTTACCCACTAGGTGTCGTTACCGAGATTCGAACCCGGGCCCCCTTCAGACTGAAAGTCTAACGCTTTAAGCACTCGGATATTTCGCTCGTCATATCCTTATCAAATTTCGTTGTGGCAGTTACAAGCTACCAGTTGAAATTGGGCGTTACCACAATATACCACAAGGTGAGTGATATTGCCCTTAATGCAATTTGTCAGTGCTTGGAGGTAAATTTCATTTCATCATGAAATATCATCATCATCACGATTTACAGCATGATTGATACCCCAACACTTTCTTCATCCCAAATCAGATGATAATTTTAGTGGACTGATATCAGAAAATCCTTGCTTTCTATTTCGAAATTCATAAGAATAGATAAAGATAGCGAGTGTCTAAGTATCGCTCAGCAATTAAAACAATAGGCCCGGTTTCATAGCCGAAGTTTTTCCGAAGCGATTTTTTTAAAAAGAAAATTTGGTGACTTTGAGGATTTTGCGTTGTGTTTGCTACAAAGTGTTAAATTACGGTCAGTAATTAGTTGTTTTCAATGATTATTTTGTTCTTTTGCTTGCAATCTGCCATACCCCAATATGAGTGAAAGGAAATTAATTCTCGAATATGGAATCTTGTATGTGTGTGTGTGTGTGTGTGTGTGTGTGTGTGTGTGTGTGTGTGAGAGAGAGAGAGAGAGAGAGAGAGAGAGAGAGAGAGAGAGAGATGCAGAGAGTTTACAGCAGAGTCCAGTACAAAGTTCAGAAATGACAGTATCATTTATTCAGTCGAGAGTGGTGAACTCTGAGCACTCAGCAAACTACTGACGACAGTACGACGGACTGACCGAGCTGCTATGGTATGACACTATGATCAATCAAAGAGTTTAAAGGTCTCTATCGAAAATCGGGGTCAGGGAAAGGGAACTGGATAGCTTATGTTATCACCATCGTCACTTTTGTGAACTGCTCGGCAGACAGAGATCACTGGTCAGCCCTTGACTTTCCTACACTGACCACAGGTCAACTTTTTTTTTTTTTTAAACTCACTCAGTACGGCCAGTCCTCTTTTCTCCTCTACACAGACCCACTCGGATGTCCAGTGGGTGTCTGAATGACCCAAAATTTAGCTTCTGTCGTCAGAATTGTGGTATTCTTTGTCAACATTCACCTCTTCAGTATAAGAGCCTTCCGCTTGCAATATTTTGATGATGGTAACTGGGGTGAAACGCTGTTAACGTCGTCTCTTTCGCCGTTCGTATGGAGAGAGTTAACTTTTTTTTTTAAGGCATGACAAGGCAAGAAGGTTTCTTCTCTTTTCTGTTTTTCTATTTTTGTCCTTGCTATCTAGCTCCAGACTGGTGCACGAGCTCGTACATTGCACCATCCGTGGATCTAGTTTCTCTCGCTTGCACTGATACTGCTTAATGTTGCTGACGACAAATATATGGTGTA
>NC_134904.1:11591579-11599079 GCF_041734735.1 Babylonia areolata | reverse complement strand
AACAATACCACAAGTCTGACGACGGAAGCTAAAGGTTGGGTCATTGAGACACCCACTGGACATCCGAGGGGTCTGTATAGAGGAGAAAAGAGGACTGGCCGTACTGAGTGAGCTAATCATCCTGTTTACTTGGTAGGTAGGTTGGCTGGTTGATTTGGTTGGTTGGCTTGTGTTGTTGGTTGGTTTTGTTAGTATGTTGATTGTCTGGTTTATTGTCCTGTTGCTTGATTGACTGCTTGGTTAGCTGATTGGTTGGTTGGTTGGTTGGTTGGTTATAATGGTTGACTGTTTGGCTGGTTGGTCAGTTGGTTGGGTAGTTGGTTGGTTGGTTGATTGATTGGTTGGCTGGTTATAATGGTTGACTGTTTGGCTGGTTGGTCACTTGGTTGGGTAGTTGGATGGTTGGTTGATTGGTTGGTTGGCTGGTTAAAATGGTTGACTGTTTGGCTGGTTGGTCACTTGGTTGGGTAGTTTGGTTGGTTGGTTGGCTGGTTAAAATGGTTGACTGTTTGGCTGGTTGGTCAGTTGGTTGGGTAGTTGGTTGGTTGGTTGATTGATTGGTTGGCTGGTTATAATGGTTGACTGTTTGGCTGGTTGGTCAGTTGGTTAGTTGATTGGGTAGTTGGTTGGTTGGTTGGTTGATTGGTTGGCTGGTTATAATGGTTGACTGTTTGGCTGGTTGGTCAGTTGGTTGGGTAGTTGGTTGGTTGGTTGGTTAGTTGGCTGGCTGGTTATAATGGTTGACTGTTTGGCTGGTTGGTCAGTTGGTTAGTTGATTGGGTGGTTGGTTAGTTGGATGGTTGGTTGGCTGGCTGTTTGATTAGTTGGTTGGTTTGTTAGTTAGTTAATTCGCTAGTTGGTTGGTTAGCCTGGTAGTAGGTTGGCTGGTGAATTGCTTGGTTGACTGATTAACTGTTGGTTAATTGGTTTTGGGGTTGGTTGGCTGGTTGGGTGTTTGGTGACTGGTTGGTTGGGTGTTTGGTGACTGGCTGGTTGGGTGTTTGGTGACTGGCTGGTTGGGTGTTTGGTGACTGGTTGGTTTGCTGATTGGTTAACTCGTTGATTAGTCTGGTTGTTTGGTTTGTTGCTCGGCTTCATTCCCTGAGCCCAGCTGACGGGAAGTGATTCTTCTTCTTCTTTGTTCCTGGGCTGCAGCTCCCACGTTCACTCGTATGAACCATACGCTCGTATGGTGCGTGTGTGCGTGTTTGTGTGTGTGTGTGTATGTGTGTGTGTGTGTGTGTGTGTGTGTGTGTGTGTGTGTGTGTGTGTGTGTGACTGAGTTATATTCCATGCTATTTTTTTATGTTTCGTGATTAACTCTTGTTGTTGTAGTTGTTGTTGTTACTGTCTACACCGAGTGTCCGTAACGATTTTCTTTTTTCTTTTTTTTTTCTTTTTTTTCTCATCTTTTGTGCGTGTGAGTGGGCGTGTGCGTTTGTGTGTGAGGGAGGGCATGGTGTAAAGAAGCTTCCAGCTTATCCAGTTACCCTCAATAAAACATTTGTTCATTCATTGTTCATTTGTATGTACACGAGTGGGCTTTTACGTGTATGACCGTTTTTACCTCGCCATGTAGGCAGCCATATTCCGTTTTCGGGGATGTGCATGCTGGGTATTTTTTTGTTGTTGTTTTGTTTCCATAACCCACCGATCGCTGACACGGAATACAGGATCTTTATTAACGCGCGTACTTGATCTTCTGCTTGCGTTATACACACGAAGGGGGTTCAGGCACAAGCAGGTCTGCACATAAATTTATGTTGACCTGGGAGATCGGAAATATCTCCACCCTTTACCCACCATGTGCCGTTACCGAGATTCGAACCCCGGACCTTCAGATTGAAAGTCCAACGCTTTAACCACGCGGCTATTCCACCCGTCATGGAAAGGGATATTTCGGGGGGGACTGAGAGGCTGGCTCGTTGATTGAAAGAGTATTCTGTTCCCACAGGTTAGGAAAACCTTTGGTTGGTTGGTTAGTTGGTTGGTTAGTTAGTTAATTTCTTTTTAGTCTGTTCCCACAGGTTGGGAAAACCTTTGTTTGGTTGTTGGTTGGTTGGCTAGTTAATTTCTTGGCAGTCTGATCAAGCAGGATGGGAAAATCTTCGGCTGGTTGGTTGTTTGGTTGGCTAGTTAATTTCTTGGCAGTCTGATCAAGCAGGATGGGAAAATCTTCGGCTGGTTGGTTGTTTGGTTGGCTAGTTAATTTCTTGGCAGTCTGATCAAGCAGGTTGGGAAAGTCTTCGGCTGGTTGGTTGCTTGGTTGGCTAGTTAATTTCTTGGCAGTAGAAAGCTCCCAGTCTTAGATGAAGGACATGTTTCTAAGTTAGTTTGTTCTGTGGTTCTCTAGTTTGGTTATTACTATAAGTTGAATCTTTCTAAATTTTATGTTGTTCATCCAACTTAAGGTTTGGTTTTCATAATCATGTGTATGTGAACAACGCGTGCATCCATATGTATGCAGGTCAGTGGCCTTACATTAAAACAGTTCTGAGTTCTGTCTGTCTCTCTCTCTCTCTCCCTCCCTCTCACTCTCTCTCTTCCTCCCTCCCTCCCTCCCTCTCTCTCTCTCCTCCAAATAAACTTTCTCCATCCATGTCATTTCGGCAAAGAACGGGATAAAAAAGAATATGTTATTGCCACACCAGTTTATTCATTAATGAAGGGGCGTTCAAACAAACAAAAAAATCAACAACAAACAAAAAAACCCAAAAAAAAAGAAAACAAAAAAAAAGCAAAAAAAACCAACAACAACAACAACCAAAAAACAAACAAACAAAAAAACAACAACCCAAAACACAACTAGGGTAAAGCAAGTGAATATTACCGAACAGTAATCACCATTTTCAATAGAAAACTAAAATACGTGATAAATATATAGATATTTTAAAATTTACGTTTTTCATGGACAAGGTGAAAAAAAAATCGTCAGACATTGATAGTGAGGCCATGTTATAACAGATAATAAGCATTATACTGGCATTAGCACTGAATTGTTGATACTTTGCTTGCTTAATGTATGTCAAGCAACACAATGGAAAAAAAAAGAAGAACATGAACCATAATTATCATGATTTCCATTAACTCTCTCCATACGAACGGCGAAAGAGACGACGTTAACAGCGTTTCACCCCAATTACCACCATCAAAATATTACATGCGGAAGGCTCATATACTGAAGAGGTGAATGTTGGCAAAGAATACCACAATTCTGACGACGGAAGCTAAAGGTTGGGTCATTCAGACACCCACTGGACATCCGAGGGGTCTGTGTAGAGGAGAAGAGGGGACTGGCCGTACTGAGTGAGTTAATGTATGTCAAGCAACACAATGGAGAAAAACAAAGAACATGAACCATAATTATTATGATTTCCATTAAACGCATGGGACCTCATAGTTATGTAACAACTCATTCCATCTAAATAGTAATAATGACAAAGGCATGGTACACCAAAACACAGTCACGATAATACCTACGTGATAAATGTAGTAATTCAACATTCCAGCAAGAAGGTATGTTCCTTATTGATACTTAATGATCGTTCGAAATGGTGATGATGACAACGATCACCTCAAACTGCTTTCAATACGTGCAGTAAAGAAAAGGTCTGTGACAACGCTTTGAAATAACACTTCGTCAAACAACAACAACAACAACAACAACAACAAAAAACAAAAATGCATACAGAACACTACAACCCCAGCCTCCCACCCCCACCCGCCCTCTTGCCCTACCCCCCCCCCCCCCCCCCCCCCCCCGCCCCCCCCCCACCTCCTCCTTCCCTCTTCCCTCCCGAAACCCCCCCCCAACAAAAACAACAGAAAGAAAGTATGAATAACCTCCGCACACATGCGCATACACTTAAATATCGTTATTAAGAGATACATGCTAATTTTAGATAAAGACAGTCTGCTGCTTTTTTCTTCTTTTTTTTCCTGAACAATCAAAAGAAAGGAGGAAGGTGGCACATTGGTTGAGATGCTCACCTGCCAATACAGAGAGTCAGTGAGGGCCAGGGTTCGAATCCCGCATTCACTCTTTCTCCCAAGTTTGTCTGGAAAATCAAAACTGTGTGTCTAGTCTTTCGGATGGGACTTCTTCTTCTTCTTCTCTTCTTCTGCGTTCATTCGTATGCACACGAGTGGGCTTTTACGTGTATGACCGTTTTTACCCCCGCCATGTAGGCAGCCATACTCCGTTTTCGGGGGTGTGCATGCTGGGTATGTTCTTGTTTCCATAACCCACCGAACGCTGACATGGATTACAGGATCTTTAACGTGCGTATTTGATCTTCTGCTTGCATATACACACGAAGGGGGTTCAGGCACTAGCAGGTCTGCACATATATTGACCTGGGAGATCGTAAAAATCTCCACCCTTTACCCACCAGGCGCCGTCACCGTGATTCGAACCCGGGACCCTCAGATTGACAGTCCAACGCTTTAACCACTCGGCTATTGCGCCCGTCAATGGGCCGATAAAGCAAAGTCTCGTGTGCAGCATGCACCTGGAGCGCTTAAAAAAAAAAAAAAAAGGAACCCAGGGCAACGACAGTGTTGTTGTCTGGCAATTGTTCTCTAGTAGAAATCCTCTCTGATAGGTACACAAACATATATGCATACACTCAAAGCCTAAGTGCGTTGGGTTATGCTGCTGGTCAGGCATCTGGCCAGCAAATATAGCGTAGCTTATACATGGATTTGTTCGAACGCAGTGACGCCTCCTTGAAAAAATTGAAACTGAAACTGAAAGCTTCTGGACAACCATACAAAGGGAAACAACTGAACACACAACGCTAGAGGCATCCATCGCGTGTTTTCTGTCCAATACGTTAATACGACCAGGGGAACATAGAAATATATGTCCTTCATGGGGGGCTGTTGTTCGAGGGACATGGTGGCGGTCTCCACTCTGGGAGGGACGCTCACTCAGTCTGGCTCCGCAACTAAGCCATTATTGTCGTTAGTAGGGGGCTTAGTAGGTGGTGTACTAAGTACGTTAAATCAGAACAGGCACCACTGAACACCACCGAAGAGACTCAGCAGCAGTGCAGGGTCTCCTCTGGTGTGTGTGGCCTCCTGGCGACCTAACATCGATGGTTCCCTGTGGACTTGCCGACGCTGGAACTGCGACGGACGAATCCGGGTGTGGCCGTGTATGGGGGGAATCTAAATGAGCGGCGTGGGAGTAATGCCACTGAAACGGTGCAGATGATGTGACAGCAAAAAAAAAAAAAAAAAAAAGATAAATAAATAAATGTCCTGACTACAAACACAGCTGCCTGGTGCCACACACACAGTACGTTCTAGTCAGTACCACCAACTATCACCTGGCTAGCTATCTGTGTTTTTCACAGCTACGAACTAAGAAGTGAAAATGAAGAAGTGCTACGAAAGAAAATGACGATGGAGTATCTCCTTAGCTTGGTTTCTTTTTTCTCTGTCTTTCTTAGTTATTTGGTTGGTCACTTATTGATTCATTTATTCAGCTATCTATTTGTTTGTTTATTAAATTTTATTCATTTATCTGTTTCTCTGTTTCTAAAAAACAATGGTATCGAAACGGTGCAGAAGATGGGGGCAGGTTGATTTCATTCGGTGTTAATAATGATGAAGGAGGAGAGGAGGAAGTGGAGGAGAAGGGGGAGGAGGAGGATGGTATGGTGGTACCGCATACTTTTTATTTTATTTTTTTTTTCCTGAAACGGTCTGTCTCCTCAACGTTTAGCGTTCATGGTGATTTTCAGATGGAGTTTCTCTTGTGCTTGGCATGTAGTTCCGGAGTTCTATGGAGATACCGGAGTCTTTCTCTGCAGTTATGAACCAGTGATTACACATGCTTATACCCCCCCTCCACCTCCCCCCCCCTTCCCCCCGCGCCCCCCCGCCCAAAAAATGAAATGCCATTATTTCTGCATGACCAAACATAGTTCATCGCTTTTTTTTCTTTCGTGAGCTGACAAATAAATAACATCGCCATTTGATCAAGGAGCATCCTGTTTTCTGACGTTAGATGAAAAGTCAGTATGTGGTAGTTTGGGGGTGGGGTATATATTTGTATTATATGATCTCTTAGTATACTCCATTTTCGTTTGACAGAAGTTAGTCTGGTTTGTGAATAATTAAGGCTACCACAACACTTCTTACTGAGTTAGTGGAGTGGAATTCTTTTTTTCTTTTTCTTCTTTTCTTTTCTTTTTTTTTTTTTAATAATGTCCCGTCATACGTTCTGGTGATTGTAGACATTTTGTTAAAGTATTGACGTGCACTATTGAATGTTTTCGTTGAAAAGTAGGATGGGGGTGGGGGTGGGGTGAATGGCGAGTTGGGGGATGGGGGGGTGGGGAACTGGGAATGAGGAGAATGGAACCAAAGAAGAATATTTGAAATAGATATTCACTGAAGTACAATTAAAGAAAATCACTCAATGGACTTCGTAAAGAAAAGAAAAAAAGAGAAGTCGTTAATTCCACATGCTAAACAACTGATAATGAATGTAAAGAAAAAAGTTTTAAAAAAAAAACAACATCAACGCTCGTAGTCATTTTGTGATAACACACTTTCAAGTAGGTCAGGTCTCACGAAATCACAGACACAAATTACATGCTCGCACTTGTTGAGTCAGACAATACACATAATTATCATCGGTGTACATTTGTACGACGCATGCAGCATCCAGGAGGAAGTACTGGCCAACACCGACAGCAGTGGAAGCCAAGCTGTACGGCACCCTGGAGGAGCTGCGACAGACGGCAGCCGTCATCGAGGACTGCTCATCTAACAGGAGGCGAGCGAGGACGAAGTCGAAGAAGATCGGTGTACATTTCATCGATGACACAATTCAATATGCATCAATCGTAGATGAAAAAAACAAAACCCCAAAACAACAACAACAACAAAAAACCCAAACAAACAAACAAACAAAAAAAACAAAACAACGTCAAACATTACACCATTTATACACCAATACCCTTTCCACTCGTAACAAACCAGATTCATGCACACAGTGATTCATAAGTCCGACATACATCAATGTAATGCAATAACAACAACAAGAATCATCACCATCATCAATCATACTGTAACACCATGTCATGTGTTACTCAATCACATTGTAACACCACATGAATTGTTACAATACAATCATACTGTAACGCCACATTACTTTTATTCATACCGTAACGCCATTTTTCTTGTTATTCAAGCTTGCTGTAAAACCACATTACTTGTTATTCAAGCTTGCTGTAAAACCACATTACTTGTTATTCAATCGTAACGTAATATCATTCATTGTTACTTGTCATTCAGTCACACAGCAACACCAAATTACTTGTTATTGTTATTCATGTAACAGCACACCAATTGATACTGAACCAGACAATAGTCGTTATCTCATTCAATCACAATGTAACACCATATTATCCGTTATTCAACCATTCTGTAACACCACATTACTTGTTACTCAGATAATACCACATTACTTGATATTCAATCAGA
>NC_134904.1:11581579-11584079 GCF_041734735.1 Babylonia areolata | reverse complement strand
GGTTTGAACCCCACACTCGCCAGTGTCTCCCCCCCCCCCCCCGCCCCCCCCCCACCTCCACTAGACCTTGAGCGGTGGTCTAAACGCTAGTCATTCATTCAGAGGAAACGATAAACTCGGTTTCCTGTGTGTTGCATGTATAGGTTGTTTAGCGCGCTCGTGAAAAAATCCACTGCAACAAAAGGGTTAATTGTCCTTGGCGAAAATTCTGTAGAAAAAACAAACCTCACTTGGAGAGGAAAAAATACAAGAAAGAAAGCTACAAACACTTACAGGTAAGAAACGAAATGGGTGATGCTTCATGATATTATAGCGACGCGCTGTCAACACTGGAAGAGTGGCCCGATTTCCACACAAAGAACCATGTTGTGATAAAGACTAATACGAGCCAGTCCAATCCAATTTAATCCAATCAAATCTAACCCAACAATGGATTACAATGCAAGACATTGCAATACAATGCCATATAATACAATTGCTTGCTTACCATTTTTGCTGGATTGCATATTTTTCATGTAACCATCTTTTCTTCTTTTTTAAAAAAAGATTTTTTTAAAAGAAGTAGTAGCAGTACTAGTAATTTTTGTACTGGTTGTTTTTGTTTTTATTATCATTATTGTTGTTGTTGATGTTATTATCATTATCATTGTTATTATCATCATCATTATTATTATCATTATTATTATTATTTTCACCTATCTGTTTATTTATTTATCTAAATATTTATTGGGTTATGGAAACAAGAACATGCCCAGCACGCACAACCACGAAAACGGAGTATGGCTGCCTACATGGCGGGGTAAAAACGGTCTTACACGTAAAAGCCCACTCGTGCACGTACTTGTGAACATGGGAGGTGCAGCCAACGACCAAAGAAGAAGGAAAAGAATTTATATGATTATTCATTCATTCATTCATTCATTCATTTATTTACCTTTTTTATGAATAGTTTTCATTCTTTTTCGCTCACCTCCAGTTTCGCTGATTTTGACTCTGACGCGTTTCCCGTTCCGGAGGAAGAGCATTTCCAGCATTCCGTTTCCGGGATTCAGACACTTCACTTCCGGTCGCGCGGGCAGGTCACGCAGTGCTCGGAGCAGCTCCTTTTTGTTCACGCTGAAGTCTCCCAAGAAGATGATCTTCACCGTGTGGTCGAAGTTCCCCATTGTCACTGTCACGCGTTCGTTCGATGTCAGTTGTGAGGAGGTGGTGTTGGTTTCATCAGCAGCAGCAAATCAGGAGAAATCATTTCGTGGTTGAGGGAGCAAGCTCAGTCAGATATTTGTTGCTTTGCATGTAGATTGATCCTGTGTGGGGTTGAAAAGAAAATTGGTTAGTCTTGTCTTGTCTTGTCTTGTCTCTGTCTTGTCTTGTCTTGTCTTGCCTTGTCTTGCCTTGTCTTGCCTTGTCTTGTCTTATCTTATCTCTGTCTTACCTTGTCTTGTCTTGTGTTGTCTTGTCTTGTTTCGTGTTCAGTTGGGCAAGGTTTTCAAAAACGGAACCAGAAAACTATTGTATCATATTCCAGAGATTGGTGTTAAAGTGTGTGTGTGTGTGTGTGTGTGTGTGTGTGTGTGTGTGTGTGTGTGTGTGTGCGTGCGTGCGTGCGTGCGTGTGTGTGTGTGTGTGTGTGTGTGTGTGTGTGTGTTTTGCAATAAGAGAACGTTGCAATAATCATTTGCATCGTGGGCTCTGATGATGTGCTATAGGCTTTCAGTCAGTGTCGAGACGCATGCCCTGCTGACTGAATGAAGAAGAGAGAGGGGAGTGAGTGGCTCTTTACAGCGTTTGAATAAAACGTCCCGTCGGTGAGTAATTCCCCCCCCCCCTCCCTGCCCACACAGAAAGAGAATTGCCAGCCCCGTTCCGATACACACAAGAATTGAAGTAACAAAGGCCAAAACAGCTTAAAAAAAAAAAAAAAAAAAGAAGAAAAAAAAAAAAAAGAAAAAAAAAAGACAATGACAACAACAACAAAAGACAAGCCATTTCAGGTAAAAAGTTACTTTTTTTTTCTATGCAAACATTCACATCACATTTTCCCCGATGATTAGTAGGGAAAAACAAACACACACGCGCACACACACACACACACACACACACACACACACACACACACACACACACACACACACACACACACAGACAAGCACACACACACACACACACACACACAGACGCGCGCGCGCACACACACACACACACACACATACGTACACACACACACACACACACACACACATAATTACACACACACACACACACACACACACACACACACACACACACACACACACACACACACACACACACACTGATCCTTTATGGTGCTTTTGATATCACTCTTTGTGTTTGTACGGTACGTGTGAAAGATGTATGAAAGTGACGTGTCAATTCCTCCATGGGGCACCAGAAAATAATAACCTTTCTGCCTTTGCCTTCTGGAACCCAGATGCTCTGGACCTGCTAGCTTTTTTTTCTTTTCTTTTTTTCTTTTTTT
>NC_134904.1:11571579-11574079 GCF_041734735.1 Babylonia areolata | reverse complement strand
AGTGTGTGACAGTGTTCCCTTCATTATATTTTTATGATGATGATGGTCCGTTGATTAGTATTATAATTATGATTAGTAGTAGTAGTAGTAGTAGTAGTGGTAATAGTAGTAGTAGTGGTAGTAGTAGTGGTAGTGGTAGTAGTAGTGTTTACCATTGTTATTATTGTTGTGTCTTATCGTTACTGTTTTTGTTGTCACAAGGACAGATTGGAAGACTAGGCAATGCCTAAAATCTTTATCCTCGAGTAATAATTTTTGAATCTTGAATCTGTGTGTGTGTGTGTGTGTGTGTGTGTGTGTGTGTGTGTGTGTGTGTGTGTGTGTGTGTGTGTGTGTGTGTGTGTGTGTGTGTATGTATGTATGCGCGAGCGCGATTAAAATGCCACACATCCTATAGAATTGACAGTTGTGTTTTAAGTTATCATCTGTCATGGTCTGAGATATGCGCATTGAGTTATTGATCTACAATTTCACTCCAACTCTTAGTTACATGAACAACAAAAACACTCTCCGGGGGTGCGTAAGCAAATTGAATCGCGCTCATGTTCGCGCACACACGCTCGCGAGCGTACGCACACACATACACACACACACTATCACACACACACATACACACACACACACACTATCACAAACACTATCACACACACATACACACACACACACACACACACAATCACAACCACCATCCCCCATGCCAGTGCGCGCGCGCACACACACACACCTTCACACAATCGCAATCCGCAAACTCCCCCACCTACACCCCAAACGCGCGCGCGCACACTCACGCACAGACAGACAGACAGACAGACACACACACACACACGCGCGCGCAAACACACACACACACACACACACACACACACACACACACACACATACACACACACTCTATCTCTCTCCAGCTTTCTTGAACATAACTGAAATTATACATCACCTCGACAGACCGAAGAATACCTGCACTTTCCTTTGGCAAGAAAATAGTTGTGTGCATAAGACGTCAGTAGCCAATGATCCTAAACGCTGTGTTTTTTTGTTTTTTTTCTTTCTTTGTTTTTATTTTATAGAAACTGCATATCCGTTTTCCCGAGAAAAAAGCCCACAAAACTAAATAAACCAAACCTACCCACACGTCAGTCTAGACTAGACACGACACAATTCACTTCCCGATAATGTTGGTGATCAACATCGTATTTCGATAGCCAACTATTTCAGTTCGTCAGCATCAAAAATGATTTTTTCCAGACTTGTGAAACACACGTACACATTTTGTTACCGACTGTCGTCGATAGAAATCAACCACAACACATCACTTGACTGTATTGTAAACTGCTATCTCTGCTATCTTTATCTGAGGGTTCGGGACAAACATTTTCCTCTGAAGGGTTGGAGAAAAGAAAAAAAAAGATGAAGAAAAGATTGTGATCAGGTCAACCGCGTCGCTCGTGTGTCTGTGTGTCTGTCATGGTCGACCGTTGCATTTTCTCCTAAACTTCTTGAACTGATTTGATATCAGAGTTACGCGTGCGTGTGACATTAAAAAAACAAGAGAGGCAAGGCCTTCAAGACTCACTGGTGATAAATTAAGTCCCCTAGCATTAATTACAGAGTAATTTCCCTTTTTTACTACCTGCACCAAAACGTTTGCAAAATAAATAAAACTTCCATGCTTAGCAAAATAAGTTCCTGTTTGAACAAAAAAATGATAATAATGACTGCTCTTGTCGTTGTGTCAGAATAAGAGGTCAAAGTGCCAATTTTAGAGAATACAAAAAATATAAATATAACAGTAAATGCAGTTTGCATATAATTATGCTTCTTTTTTTATTTTTTTGTGCCCATCTCAGAGGTGCAATATTGTTTTAAACAAGATGAGTGGAAAGAACTGAATTTTTCCTATTTTTATGCCAAATTTGGTGTCAACTGACAAAGTATTTGCAGAGAAAATGTCAATTTTAAAGTTTACCACGGACACATAGACACACAGACACACGGACACACACACACACACACACACACACACACACACACACACACACACACACACACAACCGAACACCGGGTTAAAACATAGACTCACTTTGTTTACACAAGTGAGTCAAAAATTGGGTGTGGAAGCACTTAGATTGTCTATGCGCAATATTCAGCACAACGTAAATACAATTCATCTTCTTTTTTATTATTTCTTATATCAAAATTGTTATCGTAATCCTCCTCCTCCTCCTCCTCATCCTTCGTGTGCATACGCAAGCAGAAGATCAAATACGCACTTTAAAGATGCTGTAATCCATGTCAGCGTTCGGCAGGTTTTGGAACTAAGAATATACCCAAACATGCACACCTCTGAAAACGGAGTATGGCTGCCTACATGGCGGGGTAGATAAAGAAAATGGTCATACACGTAAAATGTTACATGTCTGTACGAGTATGATTAGGTGTGCGTGACTGAAACCTGATAGAATGACGCAGGAAACGAATGATGAGCGCCAAATGGCAGCCG
>NC_134904.1:11526579-11566579 GCF_041734735.1 Babylonia areolata | reverse complement strand
GTCTGCTTGCTTCCTTCTTCTTCTTCTTCTTTGCGTTCGACAGCTACGCAGTCCGAGGGATGTCACAAACTCGGACGTCCGGTGAAGATCGGCTGCCGTCCCCCAGAGCTTGGTGTTGAGGTCAGCACCCCCAGGCCAGGACTGCTGCCGCATCTTCTCATACAGGGGGCAGTCTTGGAGATTTTTGGATGGGGTCTGGTCAGCCTGGCCGCAATCACATAGGGATGTGGCTGCCACTCCAATCCTCTTCAGGTGTGCTCGGAGGCCGCAGTGCCCTCTGCGAAGGCGGTAGATGGTAGTCTGGTGTCTTCTCTCCAGTGTCCTGATGGGATCTTGGTGAGCCTGGTAGCCTCCGTTCAGGGTGACCCAGCCTCTTTGGAATCTGCTGCGGAGGAGAGTTTTTGCAGCAGATTCCGAACTGAACATGTGTGGTTCGATCCCACTCGCATACCTTTTTTGAATTTTTTTTTCCTCCCAAGCTTATTTTATGTATCATATTTAATACAGAGCACTTTTCAACGATTTTTTAATTCTCTCTCTCTCTCTCTCTCTCTCTCCTCAAGATTTCTTTACTGGATAAAGCATGTAGCACAAGAGAGTCTTGAAGGCTTTGCCTCTTGTTATATCTATTGCTGGCATTTTTTTTTTTTTTTTTTTTTTACAATTTACAGGCGCCCACATTTGTCTCTGATGGGTACACAAATGATATGTAATATGCATGGGCTTGCATTTTTTGCAGAAGGGCAACGATATGTTCAGTGAGAGTCTGCACATACTGTCACCGGCGACAATATGTCCTAGGGAGGGGTGGGTGTGGCGTTTTGGGACGGTTGCTTTTGAAATTCGTTTTGTTGTTTTGTTAGTTGTATTGAGTTATGGATGGCCTACATTGGGTTCAGGGGTAAGAGAAGTGGGTAGACAGAGGTAGGTGGGTGTGAAAGGGAATTAGAAAATAGGTGGAACCATAAACATTTTGTTTGTTTCGTTTTTTTGACTCACTTGTGTAAACAAAGTGAGTCTATGTTTAACCGAGTGTTCGGTTGTCTGTGTGTGTATGTGTGTGTGTGTGTGTGTGTGTGTGTGTGTGTGTGGTAAACTTAAACGTTGCCATTTTCTCTGGAAATACTTTGTCTGCCAATACCAAATTTGGCTTAAAAATAGTAAGAAAAAAAAATCTTCAGTCATACCAATAATAGGTTGTAAGTTTTCCGAATTTAGCCGTATTTCCGAAGCATTAACAGTTTATTTCGCTGATGTATGTTCTGCATTCCGAAAACCGCTGTTACCCCTTTGCAGCTTCCCGATCGTCTGGTGAGAATACGCCATGACCTCGTTTTTCTTGTTTGCAATTAAAAGCAAAGAAATACATATTCTGGACCGAACACATATAGTGACACTAACTACATCATTGACGTGTTTACTATGTTTACTACATATGAATATTCTAAAGTGGACACTGAATTAACTAGAACGAACAGAAAAATAAATTGAATGGAAGGTGTTGTTTCTCAGTGAATTGAAAGACAAAGCTTGTAGATCACGGATCTCTGCAGATCTACAAAAACAGGCATGTATTGCCCACCACCTCTGGAACACTCCTATACCTCCTGTCCTAGCCATGCCCTTTAGCTCACAGACACAGAGCCTGTTCCTGTTCATGCACACAGAGTGAGCAGGTCACTGAAGCAAAACATCTCAGTGTTGGTCTTTGCTTCTTTACATGCTCTCGCCGTATGGTACACTCTTCCCGGATAACGAATTGAAAATCTGACACCTGGTAATATATATATTATAGAAGAAAAACTACCTTGTACCTCTTCTTTCATTCCATCGTTACTTTTCACTCACTTTAAGAAGCGTCAGTGCCAAGTATGTCTTTAGACTGTTAACTGTATAAATTATTAAATTTTAGCAGGAATGTTTCCTTCCTTCCTCAACAATGCAAGCCGTGCTTTTAACATTTCTAGTGTCTTCACTTCCTGTGCTTTCTGCCGTTGCTCCGTTGCAATGGACCACATGTAGATAAGTGGACTGAGGGAAGAGTTCAGCGGCAACATGAAAACAACCAATGCATCATAGACCTTGTCCAATACCACAACACCACATGCAGCAATCATCATCACCAGACCCAATGAAAGCCAAAATACGGTATTTGTGGTGACTATCTTCCCCATCAAGCGTACTGAAGAGTACAGCCATCTTTTAGCGGGTTCAAGTGCAAACCTGAATTTTGGTGTATGTTTGCAAATGTTTCTATGAGCAGCGACGATCGTCATGTACAGTAAACAGTTAATTACCCCAATAACAGAGAACCATCTGATTCCAGAAGTTGTGTCATAGTGATCAAATAAAGCCAGACGACACAGACCTGACTGGCCATGGAGACCCAAATGTGAGAGTCCGGGCAGGAGAGGTACTGATGACAGTGTCATTCCAATTACCCAGGTTACAGTGCATGCTATAGGTGTTGAAAGTTCATTGAAAGGTGTTATATATCTAGGACAGCACAGGATAATGTAGTGGTCCAACATGATTAGCCACACAGTCAACACGGAAACCTCACTGGACAGAAGGGAAAGAAAACCACTCAGTTTGCAAGTAACGCTGCTGGTCCATGTTTTTTCTACGTGGATGTATTGCTCACGGAATATTTCGTCTGCAAGCACAACAGTACTGACATGACTTCCCATACAGATGTTAGCAGCGTGCAAACTGACAGTGAGCATTAAGAAATAACCTTTGAAAGGGGTTTGGACAGCATAAAAAGCTGCAAGAGAAGCTAAATTACCTAAAGTGCCAGATACACAAAGAAACCAAAAGAAAACCCTCTGCAATCCAGCTGGTATCAGGTTTTGACACGATGGAAAAACTGTGTCAGGTACAAAACATTTAATTTTATCCCAGTGACTTGGAAGTAAATTTTCACAACAAAATCTGTAATCAGATGAATAGATCTTTCCCAAATGACTACAGCCTTGCAACAAATCCATAGGGAATTTATCAACCGGATTTCCTCTCATGTCTAATTCTGTCAGCAGTGGCATATTCTTAAAACCCGTGGAACTGATGGTTTCAATGCCGGAAAAAAATAGCGTCACGTATTTTATACTTGGGAAATATACAGATATTTCATATTTAAGTATGTTAAAGCTCGTGTTTGATAGATCTATTCCTTTCAGTGAATAATGAACATACTTCGAAACTTCATGTGTCATGTGACTGAGAGGATTATTCTTCAGTTGCAGATATCGTAAGTTTGGTAAGTCAAGGAAAACAGTCATATCAAGACTTTTCAATTCATTGTTGGCAAGGTCAAGGGATAGCAAGTTAGAAAAGTTGGTGCTTAAAATTCGCACAAGGGAACAGGAGGACAAATTCAGATGAATAAGATAAGCATTTTGTCTGAAGTCAGCCAGTGTCATTCCCGAGCCTGTTGCATCAACGTACCGAAGGTGAGGGAAGAGACCTGCAGGAAAATAACCACTGCATACAAAGGAGTGACCTTGACACAAACAGTCACCAGGACACGTCATGTCGCACATCAGTTCATCATCTCTCTGTGGGCACTGACTCCAGCCATCACACAGATGGTTCTCATGCACACATATTTTGGAAGCTACACATTGATAAAAACCAGGACAGGTCGTTTTCTCACAGTCCTGTTCATCTTCTCCATGAACGCAGTCAGAAAATCCATTACATCGTGTGTAGACAGGGAGACAGTACAGCCACTCAGTCTTACAACTGTAGTGAGTGTCAGAACAGTACTCGCCAATGTCCATAATCTGCTGAGTAAAGTAACCAGTCCCATCCAGACTGATGTGAAATCGTTGTGGTCCATTTGCGTTTCTGACCTGATTGAGGTAATGACTGTTGTCGGGACAGTCGATCTCATCAGAATCATCCAGGCAATCTGAATATTCATTACAACGCTGGCTGTTCAGTATACATTGTCTGTTTGAGCACCTGAATTCAATACAGGAAGGATGCTCACAAAATGATTCGTCGCTATTATCACTGCAGTCCTTTATGAAATTACACAGCAGAGTATAGTGCACTGTTATGATATCATGCTCGCATTGAAAAATAGTGTTCAGGTGTGTATTCCATATAGGTTGTTCATGCATATCATTCACGTGGTGAATGTCGCGACATGACAAAAATGTGTGTGTCGCATAACCATTAGGACACTGTGATATCATTTGCTGTGTGTTATTAACAGCTGTCTGATTTGAATGTGAATGTGCCAGGACAATCTGTGGATGAAACTGGCCAACAGAACGTATTCTTGTTTCACACAGTGCCACTTCACCTATATTCTCAACGTCTGCAATCTGCCATCCTTTTTTAAATTCCATCTGACAAAGACCACGAGACTTGGCGATCCTTGAAGGGCGATATGATGTTTCAGTTTCAAAATGATCCATATTGTAAACCAATGTGTTGTCAGCCCATTTACGAAACTTACTGTACACAAAAGGCAGGTGCGTCCAGCCTGACAAGTGACCAACAAATGTCCAAAACCAACTATAATGTTTCAGAATATGTAAAATTTCTTCTTGTTCCTTTCGTGATTTTATCGAAGCTAATCTTCCATCCATTTTTTTACATGCAGTAACCGCCAGGTTGATGTGTAAATGCGAGGATAATATGGTCAGATTGTAACACTTAGTTTGTGAAGCCACCAAACCTTTGCAGTCTGGACTACTGAAAGGGCAAGATCCTGTTTCATCTCGCCCGTCTTCACACTCTGGCTTCAGGTTGCAGTGTAGAAGAGGTTGGAATTTGGAGTAGTGACTTACAGAACAATTGAATGCACCACTGACTAGCTGTTGCGGTTGATCCGTCACATGCAGGAAAGAAAACATTATCTTGTAATGAACTAGTCTGTAGGAGTAATGAAACCGCATTTGAAGATATGAGGTGAGAAAGGCATGAGCTGGTGTTGAACGTTCAATGCACACGTGAACAACGCTTTGCTGAGTTGTGTTTGGTTTTCTGTAAATCACCTCCATATTATTATGCTCAGTGCACAGTTCTGGTTCGACAGATTGTTGAACATTCAGCATGATCACACTTCTGTTACCAGTCTCCAGTATTTTATTCAAATATAGACTGTATCTTGTAGTGAAATATGGTATTATTATATGTGCAGAATATTCAGATACGTTCTTTGAGACAAAATTGTGGGACGAAATTTTCTCCAAATCAATCATAAGTTGAGGATTGTTGTTGTTTATCATTAACATCTTATTAAGACTAGATTCAAAAATCATTTCTTCAGGAGTATGGTAATTACATTTTAGATAATAAAATCTGTATTCGGTTATTTCTGTTTTCCAGTAACTTTGATCACACCAGTAAGAGAGACGACGGATATGAGCACGGATGAACATCCCCTGTGGAGCTGTCACATGCATTTTACAGAAAGTTGTAGAGTCTGTACACACACCGTACACTGCCCCCTGATGTGTGGTGAACTCTGGCAAGTCAGTCTCACAGTCTGACGCATTGAACTGTAGAATAGTGCTGTCTGTCTTGTTTGTCATAGTGATATATTCCACCCCTGGACAAAGGTTAGTGACGTCTGATGGGGCAGGAATGATGTTGGCGTTGTGTGGCGTTCCCTGGTGTTTAATGACGTCAGCATGGACATGACGACGGTAACTCAGCAGACCACAAGCCAGCAGGAACAACGTCATGTGACGAAACATAGCACGTGCAACGGTGGTTTTATCTGGCATTGGTCTGAACATTTGGAGTGCTCTTTGTTCTTGTAATGACTCTGTTGCAGACAGTGCTGTGTGTTGTTTCCTCACCTGATCTCAACAAATATTTTAATGGATGTCCAACTTCATCAGAGCAATACAGCAAATTGAATGTTTGGGAGCGCGTGCATTTCTTTTCTTATGGTCATTACGATTGTTATCAATTACACCAACAATAAAACATCCATCACTACGTCACTTTTATGCATGAAAATCAAAAGAGAATTACAATCTAATTACAAATACAAGTGTTCGTTCTTAAGTTTAGCGTCTTTTCACTTTCAGTGATATTAGACGACCCCCCAAAAATATAAGGGGGCTGGGGGGTGGGGGCTTTGGGGGCCGCGGGAGGGGGGGAGGGAGGTATGTGTGTGTGTGTGTGGGAGGGGGGGGGTGCAGAGGAGAGGAGAGGGAAGAGGAAAACAGAAAAGGTAGAAAACTATTAAAAAAAATGCATAAGTAACATGCAATTACATTTAACAGCAACAATTCAATAATGATAATAACAATCAGAAACCATTAACACAATTCTGAAGTATATTAAATGAATGTAGAAATAGGGCTATGAACTAATGCCTGTGAAAGTTCGACCACGAGAACCTCGTCAGAAATAACTTTCCAAAAATCATTAGCAGAATAGTTATTCTCTTTGAAATACTTGGGCAAGAAGGTACGTAACTGCTGACAGCGAAACAATGATGCAAGCTGAACTGCTTACCACAGATGCATGTAACATTTTTTACTATACTTTGTCTTCAGCACATCAAGTTTTATACGGAAGAAAGTAGAGGTTATTAATCTTGTAGAGCAAGCTGATGGAATTGGTATCTTTTCTTTAATAATATTCTCGGGGAATAATGTCCCTTTATGTTTTAAAAACTTTTTTCCTTCCATCGGTTATGAAATCGACCCCATGCTGATTTTTCTAAGAAAGTGTATGCCTCTTTTACGGAAAGACGGACATGTATTTTTGTCGATTTTTCTCAATCTTGTGCTCCTCTTTCAGCTGCTTTATCAGCAGCTTCATTGCCATGAATCCCACATGAGAAGGCACCCAACATAAACTGACCTCAGTCCCTTTAATCCTTAAACAATGTACCAAATGATTTGCCTCAATAACTAAGTCAGGTCTTGTTTCAAGGCTAAATAATTCTAGAGCATAAAGTACTTGTGATAGAATAAGCTTGGTGAGGGGCCTATAATTTATATTTAGGATATATTTAAAGAATTAGCACATCCTATACTCACAGCGCCAAGTTGTAACAAAGTACACTTGGTGGTAAAGGGCTGTGGTTTAGGGATGGATTGAATTTGGATAAAAGTAATGAAACCTTAAAGAGAATAATTGGATCTATTCTGTGAAGGATCTTAATCCTGTCGGCGACGCCACTTTTATAGCCGTGTACCGAGTGGTTATTCAAGGGTACGGCACAAAAGACTTAACTAAATATGATGATTTACTGTACTAAAGGATAGACAAAAATTCCCGCGCACAGGCCAGGAACATATAGAGGCCAGTCACAAATTGGTTTTTCTATTACTCTATTTACAATAGTTATGAGAACATAAAAAGAGAAAACTAAGAAGAGAATATAAGAGAACATAAAAAGAGAAGATGTAAGAAGACTAAGAAGAGAAGACATAAAAGAGAAGACCTAAGAAGAGAAGATAAAAGAGAAGACAACTAGAAGAGAAGACAGTGCAGCGATACGTAGCGAGGTGTCAGCCGATGTGAGAACACACACGACACACACTCACACTGCCCGCGACGCAGCAAGAGAGAGAGAAAAAGAGCAGCTCTGGTCAGATGACTGACCAGGTATGAAATGACCGCCACATGTCCCACCAGCGACAGTCCCAGTGAATCTGCTGACGCATCTGTATGTATGTATGCATGCATGTCTCTCTTTCTCTATGTATATGCGTATATGTATGTATATATATAATTATATACACATGGACTCTTGATACTAAAACCCACGGTTAAAATCTGGACACCACATCCTAACCTGTTGGGCTCATTGAATAATGCAGTGCTACTATAGACTGAATAATACACCGAGTCCAGCTGTCTTCGTTTTCCATTTGAAGGACGCATTAATAAAGTCTTTGTAAATCTTTGAACCTTTAAAACTTGTATAGCATTTGGGGTGGCGTGGTAGTTTTAAAAAGCTACCATTTATTTTCACGCTGGTCCTATTGTACCACCAAAAGGAAAGTTGGTTTGCACAGGATACTTTGGTCTCGACTCCTCTGAGAAGGCAGACTGAGTGAGACTCCTCTGGAGCTGAGACCACCATATGTCCCTCCAACGACAGTCCCAGTGAATCTGTAGACACCGAAGTCCTTGACACGAACTCTACACAGGCATGTGATTGAAGGGGAAATCAAATTTGCGTCAACCATGGGAAAAGTACATGAGTAAGGATGAGAATGATAACGATGCTGCTATGGATCTCCATTTAGGTCTGGAATTATGACAGAAAAGCTTCAATATCAAACAAACAACTCACACTAGGGCAACAATAAACCCAGACAGATGTATTCACTTGTCATTCATGTTTAGAATGCATACATCAGAACACTAGAACATTAAAAAAAAAACCTGGCAAATGTACACAGACATCGAATATTCTTAAAATGCATGCCTCAAGACGCAATGGGGTAATTGCTGCGCCAGACGATAGGGGAAAGAATGAAAGTGATTAGTTAAGCTGTGTGGGCGAAAGTGGTGCATGAAAGGTAAATATGAGTTTGTGAAAGAAGAAAAAGAAAGATGTGGGGAAAAGAGAGGCCCCCACAAAAAAAGAAAAGAAAAGAAAAAAAGTGGGGAAAAAGAGGATGTTGGAGGCCCCACTAAAAAAAAATAAAACAAAAACAAAATTAAAGGTCTGGAATTATGTGACAAGGCCGTACTCGTCGCTTCTGTTTATAACATATTCCAGGTACAACCAGACCTGGCAGATGCAGACACTTGCAGTACTGGTCACGAAATTTGAGCAACTCTCTCTCCCGAAAGACGTATCCGTAAAGTGTATGGTACTCGAACGTGTGGTCCCAGTCTTCGGATTTGAGCAAAAGCCAGAATCAGCTTTCTGTAAGTGCCCCGCGGCCATAGACCGGAAATCCATTTACCTCTAATGAGTTCCAACCTGCGCTTTCTCAGTCGTTACACCGGGACGTTAACCATGTACCACCTGTGTGTGTGTGTGTGTGTGTGTGTGTGTGTGTGTGTGTGTGTGTGTGTGTGTGTGTGTGTGTGTGTGTGTGTGCTTATTGTTGACTTCATCAAGTTTTTGCGTCTTATAAATATCATCATTAGTAGTATTAGTAGTTCCTTTTTTATGTATTTATCTATTAATTATTTATTTATTGACTTAATTCTTTTTTTATCTTATTTTATTTTATCTTATTATATATATATATATATATATATATATATATATATGTGTGTGTGTGTGTGTGTGTGTGTGTGTGTGTGTGTGTGTGTGTGTGTGTGTGTGTTTTCTCAAGGCCTGACTAAGCGCGTTGGGTTACGCTGCTGGTCAGGCATCTGCTTGGCAGATGTGGTGTAGCGTATATGGATTTATCCGAACGCAGTGACGCCTCCTTGAGCTACTGAGACTGAAACTGATTAATAGTATCGTCGTTACCAAGACAGCAGACTGACTACCGTTGCACAGACACGTCAGCAGTCAGGGCAGCTGACGGCAGCAGCGAAGTTGGCTCTTCTGCCGTTTCTGGCCTGACGTTTCTGGTTGATATGCGTCAGGCATCACTCTTGAAAAGGCCAGGTAGGCCTACACCGCTGTGTCGCCATCCTGTGGGAGTTTTGGGGTCTGCAGCAAGTGTTTACTTGCTTGTTTGTGTATTTGGTTGGTTGGTTCGTTTTGTTTGTTTTTTCCCGTCCAACAATGGAGGAAGCGCCGTGCCGTTGTACAGTCGGTTAGACGCTGGGCTTCTGATCCGCTGTTCACCGGTGACCAAGGTTCGAGGCCCTGTTTTGACATAGGTTGTCTCCGTCTCTCGTTTGTCACACTCCACCCAGGTGTGAACAGGTACGTGACTTCGACTGGGGAAGGTTAAAACGGTGGAAGGTGAGGATTAGGCCCAGCTTCCCTGTGCCGAGCAAAATGGATATGGATTCACTCCACCACTGGGAATATTACAGTCACAAGGGTTAATTTCGCTTGTGTCTACACATGCACACACGCTGTGCATAACGTGTGTAAGCGCGAGCATTCGCATACCGACACATGCTCATGCATACATATGTGCATGCATATGCACCGGTTGTACAGGTGAAAGTACATACCTATTAACTTAACAAGCGCGTGTATACACAAGCACTTTGCATGCGTCACTTGCATGAGTGTCAGTACCTACAATCAACACACACGCCGATGCAGCTTGCAACTTGCGTAATGGTCTGAGTACACACTCATTAAGACACGTGTATGTTTACACGCATGCATACATGCACTTGCATGGGCCTGCAATCTGAGGAAGTGTATTCTCGGCAATGGATATTGTCTGTGGTCGCGAAACACATATGGAGACATATGGTCGCGAAATACAGATGAAGCAGATGAAGACATTGATATCATGTGGGTGTTTTTTCCCTACAGCAGAGAGAAAAAAGAAAGTGTGGTGCTATGACTGCAAGGTAAGGACCGATGGCAGCGTTTGCAGCATATTTATTTCACAGATGCAACACGATATTCGCAAGGGACAGCCCTTTTGTTGCCGTGGGTTCTTTTACGTGCGCTACGTGCATGCTGCACACGGGACCTCGGTTTTAAATGACCAGCGTCCAGACCACCACTCAAGATCTAGTGGAAGTGGAGAAAGTACTGGCGACCGTGGGATGCGAACCAGTGAGCTCAGATTCTACGGTAATTATACATATCAATATGCCGTACAGACCTTTCCCATTCTTGGGGGAAAATATCTGTCAGGCGAGAGAGAAAGAGAGAGACAGAGACAGGGAAAACGATAGTAAACGATAGTAAATTCAGCAAGGCCATGATTCCTTTTGTATGCGTGATTATTACTTTTTTTTTCTTCTCGGGGATACATGAAGCATGTATTGTCCCTACATGCAAACCTAAATGAATAATACTTTAATCATATAACGTTCCTGCATGGCTACATAAATCAGTCATAAAACTGCATCCTATATTGACTTGTAAATGTAAGTGGTAAGATTCGAAGTGATGCTTTCATCTGTTGAAGACAGAAGTAACTCTAACCGAAAATTGACCGGTCTTTTATAAAAACTGAACGGATTAATTATATGTTCGTCTCTAACATAGGACAACATGATATAAGTGGATTTCATCTCGTTTTGCAGATCTACATAAGGGGCATACCATATCATTTACAGCACAGGTTTTGCATCCTTTACTGTACACAGTATTATTGGATACATCGAAACGAAACTTTGTGAAGGAACATCTTATGGAACGGTTCGTATTCGTTTCTAACTATGGTTCTAGTAGATGAAATCGTTTTCAACAATTCGAACGAAGAACATATGTTCGTTTCTAACTATGGTTCTAGTAGATGAAATCGTTTTCAACAATTCGAACAAAGATCATCTGTTTGTTTCTAACTATGGTTCTAATAGATGAAATAGTTTTCAACAATTCGAACAAAGAAAATCTGTCTCTGTTTTTGACATTTTAGTTCCACTCCTGCCATCTTCAATCAGTTTCACGATCTTTAAAAAGAGTCAGAAAACTACGAACACATCCGACACCATGGTAAAGCCAAACAAATGTAAAACCAGAACTGCAGGCACTCTAGAAAGTTGGTTACACATGTTACTTTACCTCAAATATCAATTTATAACACTTCGGCAGACAGTCTACCTTGATTCAGTTGAATGAGAGAGAGAGAGAGAGAGAGAGAGAGAGAGAGAGAGAGAGAGAGAGAGAGTTCGCATTTGTCATTTACTTTTCATACACATTGAAACTGACACTTGATGTGACACTGACAGATAAATCAAGTCATAAATAACGGTAGCTTTTAAATCAGTTATGCACAAGTATCTGTTATGATGTATGTGGTCGGGGAAATCTCTCAGCCCGACATAAATAACGGACATGACGTATCTTTGAGTGTCTTCGTGTTTCCGCAAGCACATTTGTCCTGTAACGCCTTTTTTTAATACTCGCAGAGGTTTTAATGATCAATAGCTCTTTCTTCTGTGTGTCTTTCTCTCTCACCGTTTGTGTCTTTATAGCCTGTTTATGGCCTGTTTTATTGCGTGTGTGTATGTATATATATGTGTGTGTGTATGGGCGCGCATGTGCCTGTGTGTGCGTGCATGTGTGTGTGTGTGTGCGTATGCGTATGCGTGTGCGTATACGTGTGTGTGTGTGTGTGTGCGTGCATGTGTGTGTGTGTGTGTGCGTGTGCGTATGCGTGTGAGCCGGTATACGAGTGTGTGTGTGTGTGTCTGTGTGTGTGTGTGTGTGTGTGCCCCAACAAAACATATAATGCCACATTTACTGCATTTGGACTGTGTGCTGGCTTTCGTGGTCAGGTGATTTCTTTCCAGTGCTTGGGTTTATAGTTTGTGTGTTGACCTCTTTCAAACCTTTGTTGTTTATTTCGGTGTGTGCTTTGGTCACCCAGTGGATGGCTTTCAAAAATTACATGTCCAAGATATTATTGTGGTGATCTGTTCATTTACTACTTTTCGATCGGTTAGTTGTAGATGCATTTGATTACCTTTTCGCGGAACTGTTTTGGGTACCTTGAGTATATTTTCTAAAGTTTGTTTGCTTTAAACCAGATGTAATGTTTTCAAGTCTGAAAAGAGACAGGCAGAGACACAGAGAGAGAGAGAGAGAGAGAGAGAGAGAGAGAGAGAGAGAGAGAGAGAGAGAGAGAGAGAGAGAGAAGAAGTGTTGGAAGGGACAGGGGGTAGGGGTATGAATTTCTATGCTATGAGTATATCATTGTGTGACTGATAAATCAAATAACCATATATATATATATATATGCACATGCATACATACACAGAAATACCAACCCACAAGCAAACACACCACAGGAATACTAAAATGGAAGGGGGACACAAGGGGAGTGCAGAGGGTGGGAGGAGACAAAGAACTATGCTTCGTCGCATCAAAGGTCATTTTAAACAGGTGGGTTTTCAGTTTTCTTGTGAAACAGGACAGAGTTGGTGAGTGCCAGAGATCCAGAGGAAGAGAAATCGAAACAGAAGGTGCTTGATGCTGAAAAGCCCTTAGACCAAATGTCTTTGAAGATGAAATGAAATGAAATGAAATTATGGTGCTTAGAGCCTCGCCGACCACTAAGGCCATCTCAAGGCTATCGCCGCGTTTATAACTACTACAAGGGTAAAAAGAAACCCAAACAATTAAAACGAGTCACCAATTCAAACTTTCCACTCAAAGTTTTTAAAAAAAACTTCCATAGTTTAAAACCTTCAAATCTGGTTAAAAATGTTCACTTCTTTTAAGAAGTCCACCAGCGCCCACGGAGGGACATCACGAAACAAGGTCTTCAAAGAAACCGCCGTGTAATGTCTGTGTCTAACGTCATGCAGATCCCAACAGTCAAGGAGCACGTGTTTCACGGTGGGAGGCTCATCACAGGGAATACATCGAGGGGCCTCTTCCATTGGAACAGAGAGAACGGGATGGAGTGTAAATATGAAGGACAGAAGATAAGTAAGATGGGAGGGAACCTTCGAAATGCCGAAAAGCCAATATGCCAATCTTGTACTATATTCTGTACTGGATGGGCAACCACTGACGTTGACACAAGAGAGGGTCAACATCATCTCTTTTTTGTTTCTTTTCCTTCTTTTTTTTTATAACTTTTTAGAACGACTTTTGCAGCATAGTTCAAGATCATCTGAAGGTGTGATATCAGATCAGAAGGCAAACCAGCGAGTAGTGAATTACAGTAGTCAATGCGACTAAGAATCTAGGAACAGACAAGCTGAGAGGTTGGCTTCAACGGTCAGATATGGTCGAATGGTACGGATTTTTCTCATTTGGAAGTTTGCAGTTTTGCATAAATTACCGACATGGTCATGCAGGAAGGCTTACCCCAGTGCCCCCCCCCCCCCACCCCCCACCCCCCCAGCATTATGCAGATGCCTGACCAGCAGCATAACCCAACGCGCTTAGTCGGGCCTTGAGGAAAAATAACATAAACAAATAATTGGAGACATTATTAAATTAATTAAATAAGTAGTTAAACAAATACATGAATAAAACCCAATAGTCCAACAACTAACAGTAGCAGAAGTAGTGATGGACTATAGACTTGAAATATCTGTTCATGTTGCCAACTTTTCTGCGATAGGCCAGGTGCTGCATGGACAAGACAACTTGAGGAACTTGTGAGGACGTTCTTCGCACTACAGGGACTGATGCCAGCAAGGTGGTGGCTGTGTCGGAACCTGATGGTGGACCTTCTCTTGGCGTGTTTTTTGTTCCTAAAGGAAGGAGTTAAGGGTCTTGACCAGGGTCCATATAATCACTGAGAGATCTTTCTGCATAAAGGCAGACTGTCTGTGCTGGTGGTGAGCAAGACATGAACGAAGCAGAACTGGCTCGGTGCAGGTTCGGGATAGGGGATGTCAGAAACTGAACGTCAAGAATGACCCCGTCCCTCCCACATGGACGCCCTGAAAGGTCCATGCTGGTGTCCGCTCTTGATCTGGTCAGTGGACACTGCCAAGTGAAAGTGGGTTCAAAAGATTCGTGAAAGATGTATACGATACTGAAAACGGTTAATGGACAAAGAGCTTTGATTTGTGTGAGCTGATTTATGTGCTTTTGTTGATTTGCAGTTCTTGTCTGTGTTTGGGAGCTAGTATTTCTTTATTATTAGAAGTTTGGGGACCTAACTTTATTTGCACGGGGTGGTGGGATGCACATGTATAGAAGCTGCAATTATTATGTGGGGGTGTTATTTCCCTTCAGCTATTTGTTAGTAGTTCTTATGCTCTTTCTTATATTTTGATATGTGATTTATGTGGATATGTCTGAGTGTGTGATCTTATTCTAATCCATCTAATTTATACATAGTTCAAGCCTGAATCTTCTCTTTTCGGTGACATATGTGACCACCTTTTTCTGAGTATAACTTTCTCATAGTCAGGCTCTTTGAGAGCGTGGTGAGAGAAACAATCCTATGCAGAGGACCTCCCTGCAGTGAGGGAAGCAGAACCTGTTGGGAGCGAGTGGACGGGAGTGACACCTAGATGGCCTAGAGGTAACGCGTCCGCCTAGGAAGCGAGAGAATCTGAGCGCGCTGGTTCGAATCACGGTTCAGTCGCCGATATTTTCTCCCCCTCCACTAGACCTTGAGTGGTGGTCTGGACGCTAGTCATTCGGATGAGACGATAAACCGAGGTTCCGTGTGCAGCATGCACTTAGTGCACGTAAAAGAACCTACGGCAACAAAAGGGTTGTTCCTGGCAAAATTCTGTAGAAAAATCCACATCGATAGGAAAAACAAATAAAACTGCATGCAGGAAAAAAAAAAAAAAAGGGTGGCGCTGTAGTGTAGCGACGCGTTCTCCCTGGGGAGAGCAGCCCGAATTTCACACAGAGAAATCTGTTGTGATAAAAAGAAATGCAAATACAAATACAAATACCTGACTCAGTGCTGGAGGCCTGCTGACGAGCGCTGAACGCGGACCAGCACACCCTGAGCGCAGTGGACAGCCCACACTGAACAACAAGACCGAACGGACGGGACGCCCCCCCCCACCTGGATGCTGGGGGTCTGCTGACGTCAGCGCGATTTAACGTTGCTGACTTGAGGTGGTGCCAGAGCGAGCTGCCAGTCAGCCAGGGAGACGGGCAGCTGGCTCGAGTGCTGCCGTGGAGAGTCAGCCAGCTACAGAAGCCTGGAACGAGATTTCTGATGAAAGAATGGAAAAGTCTAACCTGGCAGCTCTCTCTGTCTGTCTCTCTGTCTGTCTGTCTGTTTCTCTTTTCTATCTAATAACACCTTAAACACTGATGTAACTTTAAGCAGAACCTTAACCAGCTTTATTTGTCATAGCTTCCTTCATTTAGAGTCTTAATTCTTTGTGCTTGTGGTGTGTGATCTGTTCATGTGTGGCCATCATTCTACACATACAATGAAGCGAGATAAGTATGCGACGTGAGTCCATTTTTAGACGTAAAGAAATGATTTCTAGATAATTCCAAAATGTTACCATGAGACAATAGCACACACACGCACGCACACACACACACACATATGTAAATATATATATATATATGTACATCTCTCTCTCTCTCTCTCTCTCTCTCTCTCTATATATATATATATATATGTGTGTGTGTGTGTGTGTGTGTGTGTGTGTGTGTGTGTGTGTGTGTTGATGAGGAATAATTTGATTGATCCTTTCGATCAGCTGGTATTTTGGGTGGGTAGGTAGTCTAACACAACTTCTTGTATTTCACATATGAGTAATTTAAATCACCTTTCCTGCATTATTGGCAAACTCCATCAGTCATAGAACCTGAAAATATCGTTGTCGTGATGACGTCACAGTTCGCTGGCTACGTCACAATGAGGAGAAACGTCAGCAGTGATGGCGCCCGGTTCTTGTGGAGAAGTATATCTGTACCACCAAGGCATGCAGTCATGATCAGTTTCACAGACCATGGGTTGGAAGTGCCTGACATCTACTTGTGTGGTCCTGACAACCAGTTTGACAGTTCCCTCATGCGGTTTAAACCATGCAAAAAAATAATCTGGGACAGACACAACTTTAAGTATAATCGTGCTCACATGTACATGATATCAGCATTCGGTGTTCAAATTAGCAGATATGATCATGGGATAAGTTGGTTTCAGCTTTTCTTTTCCTTTTTTAATTCAAGTGGTTTGCCCCAAAAGTTAACTGATGGTTTATGGAACTGTTCTGTGGATCATTACCCCAGCTTTCAACACCACATGGATTGTAATCTAAAGATCGAATGTGAAGATGGACGGGATGAAAATGAACACTGTCCCTTCAGCAGCGCTGACTGCCATGGGTTGATAGCGCTTTGTAATCGTTGCTACGAAGTTGTGGATATTCCTCCAGGGTTTAATAGCAAGGAAAGTAATGCTAACGATAGGGCTGATGCTTACTGCATCTCAAAAGGAGGAATATTAAGTTTACCAAAGTGCTTGTACGACTTGTATAGCACACTGCGAAGCAAAGTGCAGATGCATCCATCACGGATTTCATCCATTCTTACTGGTTTATATTCAAATCATGAGTCATCACCTAATATGTATCGGCATAGTCTTCTCAGCAGAGACAGAACAATCATTCATCATATGGCATACACAGGTGCGTATCTTGTTGGATGGGAGTTCTGTGTCAAAACTGGGCATGAGGAGTTTGGTCTATGGTTCAACCTGTGTTATTGGCGGTCATTTCTTGCGGCAATTTGTGAATTTAAGACAGGCAAAAATGAGAGCTACAATCATGAAAACAAAATTTCCTTCACCAGCACACCCTTTATTTCGTCCAAGGGACAGCAACATACAACAGTGTGTGAGGAAGGTCACGTGACACACTCTTTGTTCTTATGTAGTTCCAACCAGTATGGAATGTGTAAGAAAGGACATGCATCGTGTGTTTTTTCTGACCCATCGTCATACACCAGTTTGTTTGATTCCAGAGATCATCACACTGTATCAGTGCCCACATTCACATGTGACGATCAGTCCACGATATTGTCATACACCTTGGTGTGTGACTTCATAGATGATTGTCAGGATAAGAGTGATGAATCTTTCTGCAAGCCCCCTCTTTGTTTTCGAACGTTCACGTGCAATGATGGTCAGTGTCTATCTTATGACAATCAGTGTGATCATCTATCCCATTGTATGGACAGATCAGATGAAACTAACTGTCCTGTGTTTAAAGAACTACCCAGAAGAATTTGGCCATTCATACCATCCCCTGCCCTTGTCAGCTTTGATGGGATAATGTATTTCACCTTAACTCCAATGCATTCCAATGACACCTGTCCTGACAGTCACTACCGCTGCCCTGGTCAGCTGAACGACTGTGTGCCTGTATATACACGTTGCAATGGAATGTATGACTGCATCAGCCGTCAGGATGAAGAGAGATGTGACGAAATGAAGTGTCCGGGATTTTTCCGATGCAGATTTTCAAAACAATGCCTCCATAGTGATCATCTCTGTGATGGATGGCCTCACTGCCCAATGCATGATGATGAATTATTGTGTGGCGTGACTTGTCCCATGGGCTGTTTATGTCAAGGTTACACATTGCTGTGTCTCCAGCCTTTCTTTGTGGCAGGCTTCCCTCAGGTCCGCTACCTGGATGCCACAGGTACAGGTATGACATTAGGTGATGTCAGTAATAACACCTATCTCATTCACTTGATTCTTGCCCAGTGCTCTGTGACTCACTTGCTCAGTCTGAAGCTGGTAAACTTGAGGATTCTGGACCTCAGCGGGAACAAAATGTGGCATGTCAACATGACATCCTTTATTGGTTTAGAAAATCTACAGGCACTGTCCCTATCCAACAATCCCATAACTTCACTCTATTCGATTGATGAATCCACTTTACTGCAGAGTAAACTCTCCGTGATTGATCTGTCACAGACTGTGTTGTCAGTCTTCAGCTCTAAAGCATTGACTCCATTTTCTCACTTACGAAAACTGAATTTGTCCTTTACTTCCATCCATACTATCAGTCCTGAAGGGTTTCAGTTCACGCCATATCTAACTGATTTATACATGGATGGTAGTCCAGTGATAACGTTTCCAGATGACATTTTCAAATATTTGTCCCACCTGCATATCGTATCAACAGAAAACTATAAACTTTGTTGTAGTCAGATATTACCCAGTAACTTTCTTGATTCACAGTGCTATACACAGAAAGATGAGATTTCATCATGTGAAGATTTATTACAGTCATGGATATATCGTGTATTTGTATGGTTGATAAGCAGTCTGTCAGTTATTGGTAATGTCCTCTGCTTTTCAGTTCGTCTGTGTTTGAATAAACTGACTTCAACAAGGGGATTTGATGTGTTTGTCATCAACCTGACACTGGCAGACTTTCTGATGGGCGTCTATGGTTCTATTATAGGAGTGGCTGATGAACAGTATCGTGACAGATATCTCCATTATGACGACATGTGGAAAAACAGTGTGACGTGTAAAGTGGCTGGATTTTTGTCTCTGTTGTCCAGTGAAGTGTCAGCTCTCATCATCTGGCTTATCACACTGGATCGTTTCATTGTTCTTCGTTTTCCGTTCAGCACCTTGCGTTTTGAAAGAACATCAGCAGTCGTGGCGTGCTCACTGATTTGGTTCCTGGGCTTGTTTCTAGCCACGTTACCTTTACTCCCGATGACATCGCACTGGGAGTTTTACAGCCAGACAGGTATCTGCATTCCATTGCCCGTGACCAGGCAAGAGTTCAAAGGAAGATTCTATTCATTTGGTATATTGATCATCCTTAATTTCCTTTTGTTCTTGCTGATTTCTTGTGGTCAAGCTTTTATCTACTGGTCAATACAGAAAAATTCCTTGAAAACTAACACTACACAAGTGTCACAGGACATGACCATAGCTCGGAGGTTGGTCACTATTGCAGTCACTGATTTTATGTGTTGGTTTCCCATTGGACTGTGTGGAATTTTGGCGTCTGCTGGTGTTCCCATTCCTGGTGAAATAAATGTTGCTTTAGCAATATTTGTTTTACCTCTGAATGCTGCTATTAACCCTTTCATGTACACGTTTAATACCTTCATGGAAAAGCGGAGAAAATCCAGAGAAGCTAAACTTTTGAAATGGATGGAATCCCATACAAACTTTATTGATGGCATTTCATTGTAGGTGAAACTAATGGCAATTCATATACCAATGGTTGTAACTATAGTCTGTGGGGTTTAAGCATCAAATGTCATGGATAAAGAATGCTTAGTTCTCTCTCTCTCTCTCCTCTCTCCCTATCTCTCTCTCTGTGTCCCTGTGTGTATGTGTGTGTGTGTGTGTGTGTGTGTGTGCGCGCGCGCGCGCGTGTGTGTGTGTGTGTGTGAGAGAGAGAGAGAGAGAGAGAGAGAGAGAGAGATGTGGAGTGAAGGCTTGGATATTGTCCCCTCTCCCGAACACATAAAACATTGGTATCTTGTTTCATTTGCTTATGTTTCATCAAACATCAGCTCGTGTTTTATGGGCGAGAGTGAAGTGCAGGAAAAGACCAGCACCTAGTCTGCCACCCTTGAAAATGTGAATCACAACATATGGTTCAATATGAATGGAGAAGTCCATCAATTGTTCCCTTAGTGGATGAAAATTGTACCACAGGCCTGACTAAGCGCGTTGGGTTAAGCTGCTGGTCAGGCATCTGCTTGGCAGATGTGGTGTAGCGTATATGGATTCTTCCGAATGCAGTGACGCCTCCTTGAGCTACTGAAACTGAAACTCGTCAGAGAACCTCCCTTTGAAGAACTCAGTGAGACTCTGGACTCCTTTGGCCCTGGCAAAGCACCAGGAAAAGACGGCATCCCTGCTGAAGTCTTAAAACGCTGTAAGGGCACCATCATCACTGAGCTATATGAGATCCTGTGCCTCTGCTGGAGAGGTGAGGTCCCACAAGACACGAGAGACGCCGGCATCGTAACCTTGTAAAAGACGGGCGCAATAGCCGAGTGGTTAAAGCGTCGGACTGTCAATCTGAGGGTCCCGGGTTCGAATCACGGTGACGGCGCCTGGTGGGTAAAGGGTGGAGATTTTTACGATCTCCCAGGGCAATATAATTATGTGCAGACCTGCTAGTGCCTGAACCCCCTTCGTGTGTATATGCAAGCAGAAGATCAAATCCGCACGTTAAAGATCCTGTAATCCATGTCAGCGTTCGGTGGGTTATGGAAACAAGAACATACCCAGCATGCACACCCCCGAAAACGGAGTATGGCTGCCTACATGGCGAGGTAAAAACGGTCATACACGTAAAAGCCCACTCGTGTGAAAACGAGTGAACGCAGAAGAAGAAGAAGTAACCTTGTAAAAAACAAACCAACCCCATAACAAAGATGACAGGAGCACAATTCAGTTTGGTTTCTCAAGGAGGCGTTACTGCGTGCGGACAAATCCATATGCGCTACACCACATTTTCTAAGCAGCGTAACCCAAATGCGCTTAGTCAGGCATGAGAAAAAATCCCAGAAAAGACAAAAAAGTGCATAATGGATACATCATTGAATTTATAGATAAATGAATGCAGAAATGAAAAAAAACAAACAAAAAAAAACAACAAAACAAACAAACCAAATCAATTAATAAATAAACAGGTTAATACATAAATAAATAAATAGATAAATGGATAACTTTTTTTTTTTTTTTTTAAAGGTAAGCAGATGGAACAACTATCACGGCATTTCCCTCTTCAGCAACATGGTTCTATTTTTGACTCACTTATGTTCGGTTGTCTCTCTCTTTCTCTTCCTGTGTGTGTGTGTGTGTGTGTGTGTGTGTGTGTGTCCATGGTAAACTTTAACATTGCCATTTTCTCTGGAAATACTTTGTCTGCAAATACCAAAATTGGCTTAAACATAGTATGAAAAGAAATCTTCACACTCACACCAACAAGAGGTTGTAAGTCTCCCGAATTAAGCCGTATTTCCGAATCAGTAACGGTTTATTTCGTTGAGATGTGTTCCGAAATCCGAAAATTCTAAAAACTGCTTTCCACTGTGTTTGGCCAACTAGATGGTAGGTTGTGTACGAAGACGACATGGCCTCGTGTTTCTTGTTCACAATCAAAAGGAAAGAAACACAAATTCTGGACAGAACACTTACAGTGATATCAACGTGTTTACTGCATATAAATATTCTAAAGCGGACACTGAATTAACTGGAATGAACATGAAAGAAAAATTGAATTGATCATTTCTTTCAGCCCGTTGTAGACTGGTTTGTGCAGATCTTGAGATCTACCAGGTGCTGCGATGTGCTTGAAGATGGCAACGTCTCCTTTACCGCCGAAATAAAAGTACAATTGAGTTATGATAAAACACACAAAAAAACACGATTTCTACACACACACACACACACACACACAAACAGTGCATGCATTTCACAGCAGAAATAAATAAAGATTGCTCATTTATTATTTCTTTATTTCATTATTCTGAAACCACAAATTTCCGACAATAAACATCATATTTTACAAAACAGAATCATTTATGCCAAATCATTAAGAGTAGTTAAGAACTAAATATAGTTAATCATTTAAAAAAAAAAAAAATCATCGTCCATTATAACATTCTCAAATTATCAAAACCACAAAATTCCCAACAAAAGAAAAAGCAACACAAATTAAAAAAAAAAAAAAAAATGCAACACAAACAAAACACACAACAACAAAGAAAGAAAGAAAGAAAAAAAACACCAAAAAAACAACAACAAAAAACAAAACAAAAAAACGAATAAAGAACCCACACTGACTGAAGAAGACCTGTGGACTCTCTCCTTGCTCAGTCATGTCAACAACTGATACCATCTGTGCTCACATTCATTTTATACATTGGAAAGTAGACAATAAATATCAAACCATCTATACAGGCATAGCTCTGTATCTCTCACACACACACACAAACACATCTATATGCATACACATACACTCATACAAACATATTCATACACACACAGAAACAGACACAGACACACACATGCACAGAGATGCACACACACACACACACACACACACACACACACACACAATGGAAACAGTGGCTTTATATTTTCTCACTTAAATCATGATTTAAGACAATGCAGGATGAGAAGATGACACACACAAAAATAACCAAGAGAGAGGTAAGGCCTTCAAGACTCACTTATCATACACACTTAATTCCAGTTTCCACAAAGAAATCATGAGGGAAAAGAGTGAGAGAGAGAGAGAGTGAGAGGGGGAGAGAGAAAGAGACAAAGAGAGACAGAGACAGAGATAGAGAGACAAAGAGACAAAGAGAGAGAGAGAGAGAGAGAGAGAATCACTGACAATGTGTTCTGTATTAGACAACATTTAGCTTGAAGAATGAAAAAAGAAAAGAAAAAAATGCATTATACTGGGACTGAACCAAGCACATTCGGTTCTGAAGCAAGCAGATTAACTCACTGTACTGTCACACATCTGCCAACCGACAACCAAAATTAGTATCTGAAGGGTGTTTTTTTCTGCACTAAGATTTGGCTATTAGTGCTGTGTTTGAGATGATAACACATTGATATCACTGTTTAAATAATGCCATTTTGATGTGATAACACACTGATATCACTATTTAAATAATGTCATTTTGATGTTATCTCAATTATCTAAGAACTTTTTCTAAAAGTTCACCATATTGCCTCAGGAACACAGCAACATGTAGCCATTCTCTCCACATCGGTGCAGATCTGTGTACCAGTGTTAGGCTACCCAAAACTCTATGAGAGCTGTGGTTAATTTAATTTTTTTTTTAAAGTTCATTCTAGTTAATTCAGTATCTACATTTGATTAATATTCATATGCAGTACGTAAACACGTTGATCGTGTAGCAAGCAAGCGTCACTGTCTGTGTTCTGTCCAGAATCGGTATTTCTTTTTAACTGAGAACAATGGAAAAATAAAATCACGCGGTCTTCAAACCTTAACATGCATTCCGGCAACTGGGAATACCCAATTGTACCTTTCTGGATCCACAGTCTCAATGAAATAAACCGTTCAGGATTCAGAAATGCAGCTTAGTCTGGTAGACTTACAACCTCTTATTGGTATGACTGTAAAGATTTTTTTTTCACACTATGTTTAATCCAAAAAATTTGGTATTGGCAGACAAAGTATTTCCGGAGAAAATGAATTTGGTTAAGTTTACCATGGACACACGCACACACACACACACACACACACACACACAAACACACACACATGTACAGACAGACACCGAACACCGTGTAATAACACAGACGAACTTTGTTTACACAAGTGAATAAAAAAAAAAAACATGAATAAGCTAACCAATCACCAATAAACAGAGATTTAACAGAATGTGCATACTGATCAATCACTGAATTGTTCAATCAATCATTCAATAAGCCAATCAATCATCAAAAAACCTTATAGATAAAACATGATATAATCCGAAACAACTCATGAATGCCGATTAAAAAAATCAAAAGAGGAAAACATAAAATCATCATTAGTTATTTACAAGCAAATACATATTATCATTCTTCACACTTTCATCACACTGATGATAAAACAAAACAAAAAAAAAATCTAAAAGAATTAAATCAAAAACAAATCTGACTAAGCCTATGAAACAATATTTTGACACACAATCGACGAAGCTGGAAGAATCTGGTGAACAGTTCTGTGCAGTTCCCAAATGACTCTTCACAGAGTGAAGGTGGGAGGAGGAGGAGGAGGAGAAAGAGAAGAACACACCCCCTGCCAACCACCCCCCTGCCCTCCCCCTGCCAACTCCCCCCCTGACAACCCCCCCCCACCCCCCAGCAAAACGCCCCCCTGACAACAACCCCACCCCCACCCTAGCAACACCGCCTGATAACATCCCCCCTGGCAGCCCCCCCCACCCCGACAACACCCTGCCAGCAACGCCCCCCCTGGCAACACCCCCCTGACAACAATCCCACCCCCACCCCAGCAACACCCCCCTGACAACATCCCCCCTGGCAACACCCCCCCCTGACAACATACTTATAAGTACAAGGACAGGACTTTATGTAAGATCTTATTGTTGTCCTGTTCATCTGTAACTGTGTTCTTTGGTGACATGTTCCCCCCAAAAATACTGTTCAAACCAACACCCCCCTGGCAACACTCTCACTTCATTTTCTTGGGTGGGCGGGGCAAAGTGTCCATGTATTTGCATATGATTGACAGCATGACTTCGTCGGCTCCTCCTCCAATCGAAATTAAGCGGAAATCTCTGCAAAACAAGAAAAATCCCACATGTATATACAATGAAAAAAAAACAAAACAAAAAAAAACCACAACAAAAACAGCTGAATGGTATTTCCTTACGATGCCAAAACACAAGAACTTGGAACTGCAAGGTCACCCTTCCTGACAGACGATATAACTAAGCGCACGGTGTCCTGGAAATTCTCACCATTTTCCCATGCAGGTCGCAGAGTCTTTTGAAAAAGCCATCCTAAAGCAAGGAGTGAAACTGAAAATGTACAACCCCCCCATGGCAAAGTGGAAAGCATTCCCAGGATGACACGGACATGGTTTCAAGCTCGACCTACTTCTTCTTTGTTCATGGGCTGCGTCTCCCACTTTCACTTGTACACATGAGTGGGCTCTTACATGTATGACAGTTCTTACCCCCTGCCATGTACTTTTTTTTTTTTTTTTTTAATTTCTCTTTATCACAACAGATTTCTCTGTGTGAAATTCGGGCTGCTTTCTGAGGGGGAGAGCACATTGCTATACTACAGTGCCACCCTCCCCCCCCCCCCCCCCCCCCCCCCTGCACGCAGTTTTATTTGTTTTTCTTGTTGACGTGGATTTTTCTACAGAATTTTGCAAGGAACAACCCTTTTGTTGCCATGGGTTCTTTTACGTGCTGCTAAGTGCATGCTGCACGCAGGACCTCGGTTTATCGTCTCAAATCCGAATGACTAGCGTCCAGACCACCACTCAAGGTCTAGTGGAGGGGGAGAAAATATCGGCGGCTAAGCCGTGATTCGAACCACTGCACTCAGATTCTCTCACGTTCTAGGTGGATGCGTTACCTCTAGGCCATCACTCCACTATGTATGATACATACATGTGTGTGTGTGTGTGTGTGTGTGTGTGTTTATACCTTGAAAAGAAAATTAAGATCTGAAAAGAAAAGAAAAGAAAAAAGAGAAAAAGATGTCAGATTGGTGTTCTGGACCACCAAGCTCCACCTCTCCCCCCGGCAACACCCCCCTGACAAAGCTTCCCTGACAACACCCCCCTTTTTTGTATGCACTCATACTCCATTTTCATGGGGGCGGGGTGGGGTGTAGAGGAAGACACATGTTCTTGTTTCCATAACCAATCGAACGCCAACATAGATTAAGCGATATTTAACATGCGTATCTGATCTTCTGCGTTCGTATTACACCCAAAGGGGGTTCAGGCACTGGCAGGTCTGCACGTCTGTTGACCTGGGAGATCAGAAAAATCTCCAAACTTTAACCCACCGGGCCCTGTGACCAGGATTCGAACCCATGACCCTTGCTTTTCCCCACAGACGGCCCATTTGTAAGGGTTTGGAAAAAAAAACACAAAAAAATACAAAATCCTGTGTAAGAAAATGAAACTTTCAGAACTGGTTTATTACGTGTTGAGCTATTACATATAAAACTATCAAATTTCTAATCTTATTTTTATAGTTTTGCCATATGTAGAAAATACTGCCAATTTTTCACCCCGAATCACCATACCCATGCTCGCTTTCTGCATTAAATTCGCTTTCTTCTTCGTCATCATCCACCTCTTCAATGTCCGACCCTTCAGTCTGTAGCATTTCAAGTACTACAGCAACCCTAAAACGTTGCCGTCACTGCCTTGTTCGCTTCACAACATTCTGAGAAGAGCCCACTTTGCTAACAGGCTGGCACGCGAGCAGACGACCGGTCAGTGACTTTGTCAGCGTGTGTGCGAGACGGGCCACACATCCCAGGCTGACCAATCATACTGTTCGATTGTGGAGTGACCCAGAATAGCGCACTCTGCTTGGCTAATCACAAAATCATGTGTACAGCGCATGATGGAATTTTACTTTCGGAGAATGCTATTCCATTCCTTCGTCCGAATCCGAATCCGTTTTGTGTAGGAATGTGTGAGCATTCCTTCGTCCGGAAAGAGTTATCTACTCGGCTGTTGCGCCTGTCTGAGCCCCATCAGATGTGTGGGTTTCTTCAGCCTGTGGCCAGCTCCTACCCAGAGTTCAGTGTGCTGCGGGGTCTGATGGGAAGACTGGGGGCCACACCGTTGTGAGTCATCCACTTCACAGGCATGTTTTTTTGGGGGAGAGCACTGCTCACACTTACTGAGCCACACTGCAGATGTCTGTGTCTCTCAGTGAGATTGACACCATGATATACTTAAAATATATGAGCACAGCCATGTCAAAAAGTCCCAGACCTAAATATGGACGCTTCCATCTCCCCCACACCCCCTCCCATAGCAGCACCTTCATTAACTCACTCAGTACGGCCAGTCCTCTCTTCTCCTCTACACAGACCCCTCGGATGTCCAGTGGGTGTCTGAATGACCCAACCTTTAGCTTCCATCGTCAGAATTGTGGTATTCTTTGTCAACATTCACATCTTCAGTATAAGAGTCTTCCGCTTGCAATATTTTGATGATGGTAATTGGGGTGAAACGCTGTTAACGTCGTCTCTTTCGCCGTTCGTGTGGAGAGAGTTAACCCCATCATCATTAATCATCATCAGAATTTAGAAAATGAAATGTCCCAAATTCTGGGATAACCCCCCACCCCCCCCAAAAAAAAGAAAAAAAAAAAAGGTTCTTTGAAGAGACATACCGTAGTTTGATGTAGAGTTTCAGTTTCAGTTTCTCAAGGAGGCGTCACTGCGTTCGGACAAATCCATAATCCATATACGCTACACCACATCTGCCAAGCAGATGCCTGACCAGCAGCGTAACCCAGTTGATGTAGAACTGAACTGAAGCGTGAAGAAGAAGACTTGACACTGGTTACCTATCTCCAAACAGTCCTACCAACTGCTACATTTCGAATGAAGCATGCTCCACTGAACTCCACATTGCCACATCACTAAGCCCACAATAACAATGCTATGCAGTGATTTTTTTCTTCTTTTTTTTCTCTCTCTCTCCGATAAAATCACGGATGCCGTGTGTCAGCGAACTGTTCTTGTGGGAAAGTGGAAGACGCAGGTTCTCTCAGTCACTGAGAATTCTGGTTGAATGGCCATTGGTAGGCTTGAGCCAATCAGAGCTCAGTTTATGCTTTTCCTCACTTCCGTTTCAGAGGTACATGAATTTATCATTAACTCTACAACATAAATTGCTGACATATTTGCTGATGAAAAAGGTGACAAAACAGAATGCACAGAACTACACAAATTCTGACAATGCCCCCACATTCCAACAAGAACACACATTTCAAAATAAACATTGACCGTTGCAATAGCCGAGTGGTTTTAAGCGTTGTGGACTTTCAATCTGAGGGTCCCGGGTTCGAATCTCTGTAACGGCGCCTGGTAGGGACAGGGTGGAGATTTTTCCGATCTCCCAGGTCATCACACAGTGCAGACCTGCTTGTGTCTGAACCCCCTTCGTGTGTGTGCGCAAGCAGAAGATCAAATACGCATGTTGAAGATCCAGTAATCCATGTCAGTGTTCTGTCGGTTATGGAAACAAGAACATACCCAGCATGCACACACCAATAAAACTGAGTATGGCTACCTACATGGCTGGGTAAAAACGGACATACACGTAAAAGCCCACTCATGTACATACAAGTGAACATGGAAGATGCAGCCTACAAACGAAGTAGAAAAATAAATATGTGCCCAAAATACGAAAGGTCATAAATTCTTCTTTAGTCTAACATCTTTTCAATTTAAATACCAGACATAAAGCGTGTGTGTGCAGTTTGCAGGTGTGAACAATGACATACAGTGAAGGAACTTCACACAGAAACTTGGTGGTAACAGAGTTAAAACAAGCCGACAAACGTAGCAGTTTGCAGGTGTGAACAATGACATACAATGAAGGACTTGACACAGAAACTTGGTGGTGAAAGAGTTAAAACAAGCCGACAAACATAGCAGTTTGCAGGTGTGAACAATGACATACAATGAAGGACTTGACACAGAAACTTGGTGGTGAAAGAGTTAAAAAAATACAAACCAACAAACATAGCAGTTTGCAGGTGTGAACAATGACATACAATGAAGGACTTGACACAGAAACTTGGTGGTGAAAGAGTTAAAAAAATACAAACCAACAAACGTAGCAGTTTGCAGGTGTGAACAATGACATACAATGAAGGACTTGACACAGAAACTTGGTGGTGAAAGAGTTAAAACAAGCCGACAAACGTAGCAGTCTGCAGGTGTGAACAATGACATACAATGAAGGACTTGACACAGAAACTTGGTGGTGTAAGAGTTAAAAAAACAAAAACAAACCAACAACCGACAAACGTAGCAGTGTGCAGGTGTGAACAATGACATACAATGAAGGACTTGACACAGAAACTTGGTGGTGTAGGAGTTAAGAAAACAAACAAACCAACAACCGACAAACGTAGCAGTTTGCAGGTGTGAACAATGACATATAGTGAAGGAACTTGACACAGAAACTTGGTGGTGAAAGAGTTAAAACAAGCCGACAAACGTAGCAGTGTGCAGGTGTGAACAAACAATGACATATAGTGAAGGACTTGACACAGAAACTTGGTGGTGAAAGAGTTTTTAAAAAAACCCAACAACCGACAAACGTAGCAGTGAGCAGGTGTGAATAATGACATATAGTGAAGGACTTGACACAGAAACTTGGTGGTGTAAGAGTTAAAAAAAAACAAACCAACCAACAACCGACAAACGTAGCAGTTTCCAGGTGTGAATAATGACATATAGTGAAGGACTTGACACAGAAACTTGGTGGTGTAAGAGTTAAAAAAAACAAACCAACCAACAACCGACAAACGTAGCAGTGTGCAGGTGTGAATAATGACATACAGTGAAGGAACTTCACACAGAAACTTGGTGGTGAAAGAGTTAAAAAAAACCAAAAAAAAAACCCAAAAAAACCAAAAAAAACAACAACAACAACAACCGACAAACGTAGCAGTTTCCAGGTGTGAACAATGACATATAGTGAAGGACTTGACACAGAAACGTGGTGGTGTAGGAGTTAAAAAAACAAACAAACCAACAACCGACAAACGTAGCAGTTTGCAGGTGTGAACAATGACATATAGTGAAGGACTTGACACAGAAACGTGGTGGTGTAGGAGTTAAAAAAACAAACAAACCAACAACCGACAAACGTAGCAGTTTGCAGGTGTGAACAATGACATATAGTGAAGGACTTGACACAGAAACGTGGTGGTGTAGGAGTTAAAAAAACAAACAAACCAACAACCGACAAACGTAGCAGTTTGCAGGTGTGAACAATGACATATAGTGAAGGACTTGACACAGAAACGTGGTGGTGTAGGAGTTAAAAAAACAAACAAACCAACAACCGACAAATGTAGCAGTTTGCAGGTGTGAACAATGACATATAGTGAAGGACTTGACACAGAAACGTGGTGGTGTAGGAGTTAAAAAAACAAACCAACCAACAACCGACAAACGTGGCAGTTTGCAGGTGTGAACAAAGACATATAGTGACGGACATGACACAGAAACTTGGTGGTGTAGGAGTTAAAAAAACAAACAAACCAACAACCGACAAACGTAGTAGTTTGCAGGTGTGAACAATGACATATAGTGAAGGAACTTGACACAGAAACTTGGTGGTGAAAGAGTTAAAAAAAACCAAACAAACCAACAAACGTAGCAGTTTGCAGGTGTGAATGAATAATGACGTGCAGCGAAGGACACAGACCACAAACCAATACCTGTAGAAGCGGCTGACGAGAGTCTGGGAGGTGAAACCCATCCCCCCCCAGAACTGCAAACACTTGTCAGTGACCTCCCTTGCCAGCCGCCCACACTTCAACTTGCACATGGACGCCATTCTGGTCACATCGTTGCCTTCAATGTACAGTACTGAAACATGAAAAAGGTGGGGAGATATATATATATATATATATATTTAACAAATAGTAAAGAGTGGTAACTCTCTCCATTCACAAGGTATACAACTTCAAGTCAGTGCTGCTTAAGCTACGGATTCAGCTTGCCCACAGGTAAATAAAAGGTACATTGGAACAAACCCAGACACTTCCTTATATATATATATATATATATATATGTATCTATCTATCTATTTATCTATCTATTTATCTGAAAAAAATAAAAAGGGTGGTGATGGTTGATGGTGGGGGAGAAGGGATGAGGGTGGACAAAATCACACACAAAAAAAAGAAAAAAAAAGAGGAAAAAGCAAATTACATCAGATTAGTCAGTAACACATTTCATGAAGTCATTGTTTTTCATGTGCGTACAACTATTGTCATGATTTTTTGTACTTGAGAGAAACTTTTGGCAAAAGAAAAAAAAAAAAAAAAAGAAAGAAAAAAAAAACCAAACATTTTCTATACTGAACTAGTCTACATTGGAACACTATTCACATACACAAACTCATACATACACACAAACACACAGAAACATGCATGCACATACACACACCCACACACTTGCACACACACACACACAGGTGTATATACAAATAACCCCCACACACACACAAACACACACAGCCTACAAGCAACGCCAACCAAGCTGATCAAAACAACAAGCAAAAGACAAGAAAACAAACAACCCCAAAAAACCCCCACACTTCTGCCTGTGTGCAACCTCCCTCTCTTCCCCTCCCTCCCCCCCCGCCCCATCAACCTCACACACACAAAGCACAGTGACAAGACACACATTAATTCATACTTCCCACCCACACAGCAGATAAAGACAGATAGCACAGGGACAGGGACGACAAAACCTTCACAGCAACAAGACCAAAACAAAACAAAACAAAACAAACAAGGATGCACACTCACAGGCCCATAACTCTCTCCGGACAACGGAATGCGTGAGCGTTCCTACATAAAATGTCTTCGGTTTCGGATGACGGAACGGAATAGCGTTTTCCAAAAAATAAAAATCCATCACACCCTGTACACGTGATTTTGTGATTGGCCAATCAGAGTGCGCTATTCTGGGTCACTCCACAACCGAATGGTATGACTGGCCAGCCTGTCATGTGCCAGCCTGTTAGCAAAGTGGGTTCTTCTTAAAATGTTGTGGAGTGAACAAGGCAGCGACGGCAACGTTTTAATGTTGCCGAAGTACTTGAAATGCTACAAACTGAAGGGTAAGACATTGAAGAGGTGGATGATGACGAAGAAGAAAGTGAATTAAGTGCACAAAGCGGGCATGGGTATGGTGATTCGGGGTGAGAAATTGGCATTATTTTTTACGTAATGGCAAAACTGTAAAAATAAGATGAGAAATTTGATTTCTTTTTTTTTTATGTAAAAGTTTCGTTCTCTTACTCTGTATTTTGTATTTCTTGTGATTTTTTTTTCCAGACCCTTACAAATGGGCCGTCTGTGGGGAAAAGCAAGGGAGAAAACTTGTCGTCCTGAGTGAGTAAAACTCAACTGTGCCAAAACATACTGCAGGGACGAAAAAGAACGCTGCCCGCATGATTTTGTTCTGATGTCTGGAATGCCAAGATGTAAAGTTACAAAGCAGCCCGCTGGTTGATACATAATAATTCTTGAAATACAGTGGTACTGTGATGCTTCCCCCCCCCCCCCCCATTAATTCATCACAATGAAGATAATGAAAATGCTGATATAACAATTAAGACACAGAGTTCAAAGATGCTGTGTATTATGTAGTGCCTGCTCCAAAGTAAAATAGCTTGCAACAAAATTGTTCTCATTTGTCTACTTATTTACTTATTTATCTATCAATTTACCTATCCATGTATTTGTTGTTCTTTTACTCATGCTCTACAGGAAGAGAAGGGAGATATTTCTGAGTTGGCGATTCCAAAATGTGCAAAAGGTTTGAGAATGTGATAGGAGAATGAAATATATACATAAAAGAAACAAACTCGCATTGATATATAATGTCCTTTCCTTACTGAACTTACACACACACACACACACAGGTTTAATGTTGATCCCACAAACAAATATAAACAAAAATGAAACATACTTTAAAGAAATACATAAACGAATGTGTGTGTTCATGTTTTCTTCAGTTTAACATCTATTCACTATAAGTGTTTTTAGATGGTGTGTTCATGTACATGCGTGTATGTGTATGTTGGTGCATATGTGGGTGTGTCCCCTATGTGTGTGTGAATTGTGTGTGCGTGTGTGTGTGTCTGCGTGTGCATGTGTGCATCTGTGTGTGCATGTATGTGTCACTCGTGTGTGTGTGTGAGCGTGTCTTTATTTGTGTGTGCATGCAAGCTTGTGCATTGTGTTCTTGTGTGAACACAAATATACACACCTGTGTACACAAGTATCTACTTGAGAACACAAAGATCCTTACGAGCACATTTGACTGCATACTACACAAACAGCCCTGTGGACACATACGCACCCCCCCCCCACCCCCCCTCCCCACAAACCCCTGCACCCATCTGTACACAACTCACACACGGCCCTGTAGAGGAGCGCCCTTAGAAGCTCAACCTCGGTGCTGAGTTCGGCCAGCGTGTAGTGCACGACCTGGTTGTTGAGGATGGGCTGACCGAACGCCTTCCTCTCCCGGGTGTACTGAATCGTCTCCTGGATCAGTTTCTCCATGGGGAGCACCGCTGTGCACCATCACCAACACAACAGTCAAGGGCATCAGTGTTATGTCATCCATAATAATAATAATAATAATAATAATGGATACTTATATAGCACACTATCCAGAAATCTGCTCTAGGTGCTTTACAAAAACGCTTTTGTTAACATAAAACATTATATCTATGTTACATACACACACCAAAATGTGACTACACACACACACACACACACACACACACACACACACACACACACACACTGCATACATACATTTTAACATACATGTGTATCTAACAGCTACCCTAACACATACGCACACACAGGCAGGCACAAACTTACATAAACACACACACACACAATACACATTCATATACATGCATGTAGTTATGTACACATACATATGTATACACACATAGTCAAGCACAGCTAACGCAAAGGAAGTGGACCTGCCACAATTGAACTTATTGCTGAGGGAAAAGGTGAGTTTTGAGAGGAGATTTAAAAGATGCGAGGGAATCAGAATAACGGAGGTTATCAGGGAGCTTGTTCCACATCTTTGGCGATTGAAAAGAAAACGATCTGTGTCCATAGGTCTTACTTCTGACGCGAGGTATCCTGAGAAGTCAAGTATCAGAGGAAGAACGGAGCTGGCCATCCGTTTGTCTGTCTGTTTGTCTGTCTGTCTATCTATAACACATACAGAGAGAGTGAGAGAAAGAGAGAGATAGAGAGACAGAGACAGAGAGAGACAGGGAGGGAGAGAGGTATCTATAGATATCTATTTCTATAGATATCTACAAACTCATGCATGTATGTATGTATTTACCAGCCTCACTCTACACACACAAACCCACCATTGGACTATGGAGGTAGCCCACAACAACAACCACAACAAAACCAGCCTTGGGCACCAGCCACTGTGGCGAAGTGGTTAGTGTCGTGGACTGACGGCTTGGAGGAATCCCAGCGGAGGTGGGTTTTTCGGCCTGTGGCCGGCTCCTACCCAGAGTCGAGTGTGCTGTGGGCTTAAATGGGGAGACCGGGACCACACAGTCGAGTGTCATCCACTTCAAGGATGCGTCTTTGGGTGTGTTGCTCTAATTACTTGACCAACACTGCAAGTGTCTCTATCTCTCGGGCCTGGTTAATGCTGGGATATCATTATGACAGGAAGCGTAGAGTACAGCCTTGTCATGCAGTCCCAAACCAAAATGGACCTCCATAGCAAGATCGTCATTGTCATCGTCATCCTCCTCCTTCATTATCATCAATATAAACAAAACAGTCTCAAAGTCTGTGGCCTTTCATGCCCTGCTCTCATGGTGACATCAGTTTCAATACGATTACCCCTCCACTTCTGTACTTGGGTTGAGTCCCGTCAATGTCTTCAGTGTTGGCAGATTCATGGGGGGCTGTTGTCTGAGGGACGTGGTGGTGGTCTCCACTCTGGGAGGGACGCTCACTCATCCTGGCTCTGCGACTAAGCCATTATTGTAGTTAGTAGGGAGCACCACTGAACACCACAGAAGTGACTTAGCAGCAGTGCAGGGTCTCCTCTGGTGTGTGGCCTCCTGGCGACCTAACAATCGATTGTTCCCTGTGGACTGCCGATGCTGGAACTGTGACGGACGAATCCGGGTGTGGCCATGTATGGGGGAATCTAAATGAACGGCGTGGGAGTAATGCCACTGAAACACTGCAGATGATGGGGTAGCAAAAAAAACAACCCCAAAACAACAAAAAATCCCCCAAAAAAAACCCAGCCTCAGTCTACACACACACACACACAAACCCACCAGCGGCGGCGGCCCATAGACGTTCCTCCTGGAACTGCAGCATCTGGAAGGTGAAGCCCATGCCCTCCTCCCCGATGATGTGGGAGCGGGGCACGCGCACGTCCTCAAAGAACACCTGGGTAGTGTCCGAGCTCCTCATGCCCAGCTTGTCCAGCCTCTCGCTGGTGTGGATGCCTGGGGGAGAGGGTTTTTGAGCCCGGTCATGATCAACATGAAACGTGTGCGTGCATCTTACAGTGAAGCATACAGTGTGGAGTTTACCGAACACACACACTGGCAACATAATGGAGTTTGACTAACACACACTGGTAACATAATGGAGTTTACCTAACACACACACTGGTAACATAATGGAGTTTGCCTAACACACACACTGGTAACATAATGGAGTTTGCCTAACACACACACTGGTAACATAATGGAGTTTACCTAACACACACCGGTAACATAATGGAGTTTACCTAACACACACACTGGTAACATAATGGAGTTTGCCTAACACACACTGGTAACATAATGAAGTTTACCGAACACACACACTGGCAACATTGTGGAAATGAATAACACACTGGCAACATAGTGGAGCTTAATCAACACATTTGAAAAATGATGATGGAAGGAACAAAAAAAAAGAGACAAAAAGATATAAAAGAAAAAAAAAACAAAAAAACAAAACAAAACGAAAGACAAAAAAAAAAAAAAAAAAAAAAAAAGAACCTTCCAGGGATGCTGAAACTATCCTGCTCACTTGCAGAACTTTTAGGCATCCACTGATTTCTCCTAAAAAAAAAAACAAAAAAAAAACAAGAACACATGCTGGCAAAATAGTGATTACTTCACACACACTGTGGAGATTACTTCACACGCACACACACCATGGAGTTTTATTCACACATAGAGTTTTTACAAATTCCATCACGGTCTCATCTCCATTAACTCCACATACCTGCCCCAAACCATCTGACAGCAGGCTGAGCTGCAGAACAAATAACGACCTGAGCTACGACATCCCCACCTGCACGACACGGTGCAGGCAGATGACGTTCTTCCCGAGGACCACACCAGAATGGAACTAGCTGCCTCAGGAGGTTGTGACGGCTGAGTCACTGGACTCTGTTTCAAGTCCAGGCTGGCCTCCCATCTCTAGAAACCTGGAACAACGTCCCCCCCCCCCCCCCAACCCTCCCCCCATCACCCCCAACCCTCCCCTCCCACCCCCCTCCTCCTCCTGCCATCCCTCCCAGTTACTTTTCTACTTCTGTCCTCCCCATCCACGGCTGCTGCAGAGGCTTGGCATCATGTCCGTGCATGCTGAACGTGGACTGGCTGGCCAGGCACCAAACAATTTTTTTTTTTTTTTTAAATCCTCACAACAGCACAATCTTCGGTAATCTCCCCAAACTACGACAGAATCATCGGTAAAATGATGTTGGCCATATAAAGGAAGAAAGAAGAAGAAGAAGAAGAGTGGAGATTACTTCAAACACACACTGTGGAGTGTAATTCACACACACATTGAGGAGACTGCTTCACATACACACACATACACACACAAATGTTACACAAGCCTGCAGAAACAACACACACACACACCAAAAATAAATTCCACACACTGTCAGGGCACAGCATCATTCCTTCGTTCACCCACCAGGGAGGTTCATGGGCAGACAGATGAGAGACTTGTTCTGGTGCGGCAAGCCATCGCCGGTGTTGGCCAGCAGACACATCCAGTCGGCCTGCGTGCCGTTCGTCGTCCACATTTTGCCGCCGTTGATCACCAGGTCGTCTCCCTTGGTCTCAGCTTTCGTCTTGATGCCTGTCATGGAAGCCCAACAAAAACTGACTGTGTTTGAAAAAAAAAAATCTATATGCGTATGTAGAGGATCTATTGCTAAAGTGAATGAAAGACATTTCAAAAATAGCACCAAAACCAAATCAACTGTGTACACACACATTTTCACATATGCACACAAATATATATATACACACACACACACACAAACTCAGACATCATAAACACACAGAGAGATATAAGCATACACACACGAACTAGACGTTATGAACACATAGATATTAAACACACACACACACACACACAAAACCCCACAGATATAAGCACATAAACACAGACACACACACACATAAACATACATACACACACATATACATCATCTCTCTGACTGCCTAAAAGATTAGCAGTAATATAATTCTTGATTTATTTGTCTAATACTTCTTATATCGTTTGTGAAATGTCTTATATATATGCTTGCTTGGCATGGTATTTATAATATATGAGGGAATGCATGTAAGTGTGGGCCTGGTGTTTCATGTTCAAACTTATGTGCTTACATGTGTGTGTGTGTGTGTGTGTGTGTGCGTGTGCGTGTGTGTTTGTGAAATAGACATGCAACTGTGTATTTCAGTATCACACCATGCATTATTTTTTCTGCCCCGTCATCTGCACCATTTCAGTAGCATAGCTCTCACACTGCATATTTGGAGTCCCCCCCATATAAATCCACACCTGCATTTTGTCTGCTGCAGCCCCAGCGTCGGCAGTCCACAGGGAACCACTGAGTTAAGGTCACCAAGAGGCCACACACCAGAGGAGACCCTGCGCTGCTGCCGAGTCACTTACGTGCTGTTCAGAAGTGCCTGTTCTGATTCAACATCCGTAGGACACCACCTACTAAGCCCCCAAACTGACGACAATAACAGCTTAGTCGCAGAGCCAGGCTGAGTAAGCGTCTCCCCCCAGAGTGGAGATCACCACTGCATCCCTCCAACGGGAGTCCCCCATGAACCTGTCAGCACCAAATACCTTGACAGGACTCACCTTAAGAGCACAGAAATGGAGGGGAAGTGAAAGTGAGGCCACCATGAGAACAAGGCATAAAAGGCCACAGGTCCTGGAACAGTTTTTCCTTTCTTGATGATGAAGGTGGAGGAGGAGGATACCGCTGTGAAGGTCCAATCAAGGTTCAGAACTATGTCACACAAGGCTGTACTCTACACTTCCCTTCATAATGATATTCTGACGTCAACCAGGAACGAGGGATACAGACACTTGATATGTTGGTCAATAAACTTGAACAACACACCCAAAGATGCATCTATTATATGGACGACACAGGACTGTGTGGTCCCACTTTTCCTATTTCAGCCCACAGCACACTCTAACTCAGGGCACGAGCCAGCCACAGGGCAAAAAAAAAAACAACAAAAAAAACCTCCACTGGGAATCGAACATACATCCTCCAAACCATCAGTCCATGACACTAACCATTTCCCAACGGTGTCTGGTCATTCTGTTTGTTTGTTTGAATGGTTGGTTGAGTTTAAAAAGAAATCATTTGTTTATTCATTTTCTCTGTAGATGGCTTGATTTGAGAAAAAGCAGTATTCAATTGAACATCTTGAAATAAGACTTTGACTTTTGAGACACACACACACACATCTACTGACTGGCAACATCCGATCCTGATCCCACTTCACTGACGCCCAGACAAGCCACATAGTCGCCTGCAATAGATGGTGCCAGAAATTCTTTCTTCAGCTTCTCACTGCCAAACCTGCAACACACACACACACACACACACACACACACACACATCCTAATGAATTTACACAAGTTGTATGTTCTTGGTTAGTTGTTTTCATCGAACTATTTTGTTGTTGTGGTTGTTGTGATTGTACCCCAATGTCACTAGGGCTGTTAACAGTTAAGCTTTTTTTTTTTTTTGCCTGGACTTTCTTGGGATGACCATCGTTTTATTATGAAAATAAATTCATTATGACAATGGGCGCAATAACTGAATGGTTAAAGCGTTGGACTTTCAATCTGAGGGTCTCGGGTTCGAATCTCGGTGATGGCACATGGTGGGTAAAGGGTAGAGATTTTTCCGATCTCCCAGGTCAACATATGTGCAGACCTGCTAGTGCCTGAACCCCCTTTGTGTATACGCACACAAAAGATCAAATACGCACGTTAAAGATCCTGTAATCCATGTCAGCGTTTACAAAGACCTCTCTGATCGCTTTATCTTCATACTTTTACACATCACATTACTATTACATAACAGTTAAGCTATTGACATTAAAACAATAAAAGGTTTCTGAGTTCTAAGTTCTTTGTCTCTGTCTCTCCCTCTCTCTCTCTCACACATACAAACCCACACACACACACGCACACACACACACACACACACACGCCCCTCCAAACACATACAATGCCATACAGAGTAACAGAGAGATTGTTGGTGTACAGCTCTATAAATAGTAACATGGTGATGGCTACTGTACAGTCTATTTATAAACATTTTTTCTTCTTCTAAATTTCCTGGCACAGGACTTAAAAACTGACTCTTAAATTATAATACTCATGATGATTATGATGGTTGTATATATAATGATTATTTACATTAATGATCTGACAATTGGACAGGGCATTTCAATTTTTTTGCTTTACATTTGACACAGTCACAGAAATAATGTGTAATTTTTCCTGCAATCTTTTACGCAGTTGATTTTTTAAAAGACATTATAATATTTTTTAGGATTTAAAAAGGCACAGCACATCATTTGTTTTGGAAATAATTTACAAATCATTAAAAACTTTAAAAACCTGTACAAATCCTGGATATATTACCTGGCCAGAGCAGGTGTTATCATTATAAAAATTTTATAACTTTGAGTGGTGGTCTGGATGCTAGGCATTCGGATGAGACGATAAACCGAGGTCCTGTGTGCAGCATGCACTTAGCGCACGTAAAAGAACCCACGGCAACAAAAGGGTTGTTCCTGGAAAAATTCTGTACAAAAATCCACTTTGATAGGAAAAACAAATAAAACTGCATGCAGGAAAAAATTAAAAAAAAACGGGTGGCGCTGTAGTAGTGTAGCGACGCGCTCTCCCTGGGGAGAG
>NC_134904.1:11509079-11524079 GCF_041734735.1 Babylonia areolata | reverse complement strand
TTCTATCAACTGGAAGGGAAAACAATAATAGGAGACTTGTATTAACTTACAAAAGACAATGACATTAGCCAATCTTTGTCACTCTTCTACTTCTAGTCTGCAACAAACAGTTCAGATTACATTTATCTTAAAAAGTCTTTTGAAAAGTTCTTAAAATCAATACATATGTTACACTGTGTTTGTGTACGTTTGTTTGTTTGTTTGTTTGTTTGTGTGTGTGTGTGTGTGTGATTGTGCATGTGTGTGTGTGTGTGCGTGTGTGTGTATAAAATTTGTGAGTGCGCGTGTGTGTGTATGCGTGCGTGGGGTCGCATTTTAATTAATAGTAAAATCTTTCTCAATGAAATATTGTGCACTGAATCCCAGACGAGGGACTGTTAACGAATGCTATGTCTTCTGGTAGTTTCTCAAAAGTTACCATCGTTCGATACAAATCAGTATCTTAGAGTTGGACTTTGGTCTGACTATTTACGTACCTTACGTAAAGATTCTCTCAGCTGGATATGATCTTCTTTGTACAGAATATCTCCAGCAATGGACTTATCTTGTGCAGTTGTAACCTGGCCATGAGTTGAACTTGAAGACGACACGAGCCGTTTAGCACAAAATCCACTGTGAGCCCTTTTCGTGCAGGCAAGCACCGCACTTCGAAACACTGTCGCCATGTTCGACTTTCGACTTCGAAGAAATTTATCTGACTGCCGAAAATTTACAATATTGCAATTACATATGCTTTTTCAGTTGATATTTCGTCTTTCAAACCAACAGATGTTTTGTTCCGGACACATATTTCTTTTAAAATTTGATAAGGTAATAGGATGGTCAATTTTGGAGTAAAACAGGTAAATGAAAATTTGGCTTCGAAACTTCACCTAGTTTCGATTGTTACAAAAGGGAAAGAACCGAGAGAACGGCACATGCAGATCAGTATCAGCATCAGTAGCTCAAGGAGGCGTCACTGCGTTCGGACAAATCCATATACGCTACACCACATCTGCCAAGCAGATGCCTGACCAGCAGCGTAACCCAACGCGCTTAGTCAGGCCTTGGAAAAAAAAAAAAAAAAAAAAAAAAAAATATATATATATATATATATATATATATATATATGTGACGGGGTGGTAAGGTGGTGTTGGAGAAGGTGAAGACAGGTAGAAGGTGTTAGCAGAAGAGAGCTGCAGCCAGGCAAGGTAGACTCGGGAAGGCAGTGCGCTGGTTTTCTTCTTTTATTCTTTCATTCTTCCAGGCCAGGAGAGTTCTCTCTATGTCTGGCACTCGCTCACTCCTTATATTCTGTTCCGCCGAACCGCAAAGCCAGCGCCGCGAAGCGACTCACGAAACCGGCCCTCCGCGAGCCTTGAGGGGCCAAGCTTGTGTTTGTTTGACCAAATTTAGCGGCTTCTGACTTTCGGCTCGGGGAACTAACATAGACATATTATATATCACACAAAACTACAAGAGACGAGCATTTTCTTAAGCTAAACCATTTTCTACAAAAATAATGTAGTTAAAAACTGTAAATAAAAAAAGTCACTGAATGAACGAGCTTTTAACGAGTTCATGTATCATTTTTGTACATTACAACAATTAATACGTCGCGATATGTAATATAATTGTAACAATTAAGTAACTGAATATCCTGAATTTCCAACTAAATAAAAATCATCTATAAAATCTGCTTCTAGAGTAAAAATATTTTACATAAAAATTCAAGAGAAAACTCAGCGGATAGCTCCCGTGTCGGCACCGCTTGGCGGTGCTTTTGGCACTTGTGATCGACAATGAAATACTTCGTTTAAACCAACTACAACACAATTATACATGCACGATACTAATCAGATTGATAACAGAAATGCAAACATCTGCAAGACACGATATAAAAATGTGTAGGTATTGTAAAAACGTATTTTGCTCAAATCGGCACTGACGAATTCCAATGGCTTGAAGAAGAGATAGTTTTGTGGCGCCGAAATGCCGTCAGACATTTCGTACCATCGCATGCCTATAACTTAGGTGTACACGGAAAGCAGTACACGAGAAGAAGGCTTAATCATTTACATTTTAATGCACATTCTAAATTCCACGGTAACTATATCGATTTATAGAAAACGAAGGTATTTTGTATGTTTCAACTGAGTGGATTTCGAAGATCGCGCCAAAACTCATTCACATAAATATTAGTTTTAAAAAGTTATAGGCTTTCTGGCCAAATGATATCATTACAGTTGAGAAGTATGATCGTTCTGAAGTTCCATAACACAAAACTATAATTTCATCTATAAGGAAGTGTTTATAATTTAACAAATTGATGAAAATCATCATACGGTTCCCTGTAAAGGGAGATAACTTGTGACCGATTTACAACTTCCTTGGTAACCTTCGGCGAGTCACAAAAATCGTCTGCTAAGCTGGCCCAACGAAGATCGTAGCCAACCCGGCTACATCCCCCCCTACTCAGTTACAACCAGCGTCCTCGCTGGCACTTTTCATGACTACATAAAAGGGGCCTAAATCATGCACTAATACATCCATTCAAACCAACGAACACACAAAACATTATCTTAAGTGCAAATCCCAAGACACTGAGTTCCAAAAATCGGAAAAATGCAAAATCCATTAAAATCTCAAACAATAATCAGTAACCCTCGAGGAACGTTATCTTGAGCGTGAACCCTCAGAGTCAGATTTTCACAAAATGTATAACCCACGTCAGGGCAAAACGGTTTGCCCACACTGAATTCTTAAAGGGGCATCATTTTAAATGTAGCCCTTAAAGTTCAGTATGTGTTTAAAATGCACACGGCAATCCAGTGGGTAGACTCTAGTCAGAGGGGCGTTATTTAAAATGCAAACCCCCAAAGCCAAAACCAGTACAGGTTATAAGGGGAGCTGTTGTATTAACAGTGTTCCCAATATAACAAAATAAGCCCCAACAATGTTAATTGTCTGAAATGTATATCGGCATGTTATACACTGACTGTGGGAAAATAGTTGTATAAACATATAATTCCTTTTCATCAGCTTCACATCCGTATTGACTAGAGAGAACCTGAAACAAAATTCCTCAGGATGAAGTACCTGAAGCGCGGGCCCAACGAAGACTAGAAAGGAGTTGTCATTTTTTAACAAACGTTTCCTTTGAGTCATTTTTTCTCTGTCTGTCTCTTCTTTTTGACCAACTCATTAGCACCAATAAAACATATTTGCATTTCAGTGGACAATTTCAACAATACAATTTGATGCAATTATCAAACAAAATGAGTGAGCATTCAACAGCTTTGCTTGGGGGAAAAAGTCAATCTTTGAAAAATTTCAACTGCTCAATGACAAAAAAAAACAAAAAAAACAAGAGAACATTCAGTCCCACACATTGTCCATCATTAACCTATCTTGTCTCCTCAAATTTCAAGTGAGACAGCAACTAAGCAAAGTCACTGACCAACGTAAGGAACACCAGATGTGTACCATGTTACTGGCTTCGTCGTCAGGCGTAGAGATCGCCTAGGGGTGGGAGCTGGTGGTAGTGGAGGCGGCTCTGGTGCTGCCTGCAGGGCTGATGTCCTGGGCCCTGGCATGGGACTGAACAGGCACACCCCACTGTCAGTGTCAGTGTCAGTATCAGAGTCTGACACTTTGTTGACATGGCAGGACCGTTGGGACAGGTCAGTCGGCGTGACAGCAGGTGGTGGTCGTTGGCTGCCTCTCAGCTGTGTGAGGTTGAGTACAGGTGAAGGTGACATCTGTGGGATCACAGCATCAGGTGTGGTGCTGTGGCGCTTCCGTCTGCGTCGGCGTCTCCTGCGTCGCTGGTTTGGAGCTGGAGCAGCTGGCAATGACCCAGATTGCCCAGTGTGTTTGGTGACAACACACTGGTTGTTGACTGCCATTGGAGTCTGGTGGTCAGCTTTCTGTCGCCTGGCATTCTTCATATAGCGCTGCTTGTGCCGACACTGGTCTTCAGTGTGGCCAGACCGCTGACACCAGACACAGTGTGGAGGGTCTGGGGCCCGGTCAGCAGCACAGCGGCGAGGATGATGTGCTGGTCCTGGAGGATGTGGGCGGTGTGCTGGCATGGGGAACTGCTGCTGCTGTTGTCGCAAACTGTTGACTTCAGCCGTCAATGTAGCCAGCTGGGCCTGTAGGCAGGCAACAGTGGCGTTGTGACTGTCGTCAGCGTCGCTGTCCTCCCTCAGCCATCGCTGGGCCTCCTTCTTCGCCGCCTCGAAGGTGGTGTCAGGGTGGTCTCTGATGAAGCGCCTGACATCGCGCCTGAGTGCAGCTGGCTGAAGACCTCTGGCGAAGGCGTCGCGGAGAATGGTCGCTGGCACCTGCATCATCCCATCTTCAGCCTTGTTGACCTTGGTCCAGAGGTACCGAAGATGGGACGCGTACACTGCAATCGTCTCCTTGGACTGCTGCTGCCTAGTGAAGAAGGCAGTGGCAAGGTCTGTGGTGTCACGCTGCTCTCCCCAGTTCTCCTCGAGTAGTGTTAGGATTTTGGCTGGCGTGTCCACTTCTGTCGCCGGCAGCCTGACAATCTGCTGGCGAGCTCTGCCTGCAAGGGCTGAGATCAGCCAGAGAGAGGCTGTCGCGTCATCCAGGGGCTGCAGATGGAGGATCAGTCGGGCCTCCCAGATGAAGTCATCAACTTCCCTGCCACTTTCCTCACCGGAGAACGTCGGGAGTTTGGGCAGGAAGTCGGATTGGGCCATGTTGATGGGCGACGTTACTTCTGCGTGGACTTGAAGTACCTGCTGCACTCTCTCTCTGTCTTCTCCTAATCCTGCTCGCAAGCGCCAGTTGTGACGGGGTGGTAAGGTGGTGTTGGAGAAGGTGAAGACAGGTAGAAGGTGTTAGCAGAAGAGAGCTGCAGCCAGGCAAGGTAGACTCGGGAAGGCAGTGCGCTGGTTTTCTTCTTTTATTCTTTCATTCTTCCAGGCCAGGAGAGTTCTCTCTATGTCTGGCACTCGCTCACTCCTTATATTCTGTTCCGCCGAACCGCAAAGCCAGCGCCGCGAAGCGACTCACGAAACCGGCCCTCCGCGAGCCTTGAGGGGCCAAGCTTGTGTTTGTTTGACCAAATTTAGCGGCTTCTGACTTTCGGCTCGGGGAACTAACATAGACATATTATATATCACACAAAACTACAAGAGACGAGCATTTTCTTAAGCTAAACCATTTTCTACAAAAATAATGTAGTTAAAAACTGTAAATAAAAAAAGTCACTGAATGAACGAGCTTTTAACGAGTTCATGTATCATTTTTGTACATTACAACAATTAATACGTCGCGATATGTAATATAATTGTAACAATTAAGTAACTGAATATCCTGAATTTCCAACTAAATAAAAATCATCTATAAAATCTGCTTCTAGAGTAAAAATATTTTACATAAAAATTCAAGAGAAAACTCAGCGGATAGCTCCCGTGTCGGCACCGCTTGGCGGTGCTTTTGGCACTTGTGATCGACAATGAAATACTTCGTTTAAACCAACTACAACACAATTATACATGCACGATACTAATCAGATTGATAACAGAAATGCAAACATCTGCAAGACACGATATAAAAATGTGTAGGTATTGTAAAAACGTATTTTGCTCAAATCGGCACTGACGAATTCCAATGGCTTGAAGAAGAGATAGTTTTGTGGCGCCGAAATGCCGTCAGACATTTCGTACCATCGCATGCCTATAACTTAGGTGTACACGGAAAGCAGTACACGAGAAGAAGGCTTAATCATTTACATTTTAATGCACATTCTAAATTCCACGGTAACTATATCGATTTATAGAAAACGAAGGTATTTTGTATGTTTCAACTGAGTGGATTTCGAAGATCGCGCCAAAACTCATTCACATAAATATTAGTTTTAAAAAGTTATAGGCTTTCTGGCCAAATGATATCATTACAGTTGAGAAGTATGATCGTTCTGAAGTTCCATAACACAAAACTATAATTTCATCTATAAGGAAGTGTTTATAATTTAACAAATTGATGAAAATCATCATACGGTTCCCTGTAAAGGGAGATAACTTGTGACCGATTTACAACTTCCTTGGTAACCTTCGGCGAGTCACAAAAATCGTCTGCTAAGCTGGCCCAACGAAGATCGTAGCCAACCCGGCTACATATATATGCAGAATCTCATCGCTAGCTCCCTTTCATACCTTTCTCTGTGAGAGGGTGAGGAAGGTTCTGCCAACTATACACATTTGACAAACAGTATCAATAAAATGAACGATTTACATTACACATTATGGCATAAGGTGGGAAAGGCAATGTTTTTTGAAGGTGGTTGGGCAATGGTGTTGTTTAATTGTTTCTGGGAGTGAGTTTCATCGGGTGGCGCCTGAGTAAACCAGACTGGATTTGAACAATTCTTGGAATTGGGGGGGGGGGGGGGGGGGGGGGGGGGGGGAAGGAAAAAAAAAAGGACTTTGGGGGGATTCCTTGATGAATTTACAAAAAAAATTGTATATTAATGTTGGTGGTGCATTACCTGTCATAATATTTTGCATCATAATTCCTTTATTGTACTTTAATCTACGGATTAGTGGGAGAATATTCGCTTGTTTGTAGTCTAAAAGGATAGCCTTTTTAAGGAGTACCAGCTTGAGCCCCCGTTTATGAAGATTCTGTAATGGCTTCATGGTATTCGCACTTGCAGAGTCCCATAGTGTTGATGCATAATCTATTGTGGATTGAATATCATAGAAAAAATAATTTCCGTGAATGAAGGTCAAGGAAATGTTTGATTTTGGATAGCTGATGGGTTTTCTGGGCTGTCTTTTTGCAAAGGAAATTTATGTGAGGATTCCAAGTGAGATTGTTGTCAATTATGATCCCCAGAACTTTATGATCACTGACCTGTTCAATAGGTTCGCCTTTAATTTGGACTCAGTGGAAGGAAGATCCGGTGTTCATGTATGTTTACATGTGTGCGTCGTGTGTGTATGTAAATGTGAGAGAGAAACTGAACCTGAAAAATGTTTTAATGCCATTGACATTACAGTCCTATTGGCATGGGACACATCAGAATAATCATTTAACAAGATAAAAACAACTGAACCAAACAGTGTGTGTGTCACACGGTGTGTGTGTGTGTGTGTGTGTGTGTGTGTGTGTGTGTGTGTGTGTGTGTTTCTGCATGTGTGTGTGTGTGTGAGAGAGAGAGAGGGGGGGAGAGAGAGAGAGAAAGAGAGAGAGAGAGAAAGCCGGAGAGAGTGAGAGAGAGAGAGAGAGATGGAGAATGCATGGTGCACGCATACAGACTCTACTATTCATGTTGTATATTTTTCATGGGGAAAAGGGTAGAGTGGGGAGAGAGAGCGGAGTTGGAGGGGGAGGAGTGATGGAGGTGGTGAGAGAAGCAGTGAACGGGAGGCCCATCTCCTGTTCATGTAAGGTAGACAATCGAAATAAAACCACCTCTGCTCTTACCACAGAGTTTCCCATAAAAATAGGAGTTAAAAACAAAGAAAGAAAAGAAAGCCATAACCATAAAAGAAAACAAAATAGAAAGATGTGAATAAACAAATTGCAAAAAGAATTGAAAATTAGCTTTTTTTCTTTTTCTGTGTGTGTGTTGTTTTGTTGTCGTTGTTGCTTATATATATAAGCAACAGCAACAAAACATATGTGTATGTGTATGTGTGAGTACATGCGTATATATGGGTGTACATGTGTGTAAAAAGCTGAATCAATCAGCCAGGATGAGTCACATCCAGCTTTTGGGATTTTCGAGATGCTCCCCTCTGGTCGACGGTAAAGAAGTACAAGGACGAAAACCAGTCGCTTTGCCTATAGCTTTTTCCCCAAAGCAGTCAATGCCTTGTCTCTCGAACAAATCCGGTATGATTAGCTAGAACTGTGAAATCAACAACCATCTACCTGATGATCTAGTCATTAGTCCCATCCACATGTAACTGATCTGCGGCTTCTGTTCAAACGCACGCGCGCGCGTCAGTGTGTGTGTGTGTGTGTGTGTGTGTGTGCGTGCGTGCGTGCGTGTGTGTGTGTGTGTGTGTGTGTGCGTTTCTGCATGTGTGTGTGTGCGTTTCTGCATGTGTGTGTGTGTGTGTATGTGTGTGTATGTGCGTTTCTGCATGTGTGTGTGTGTGTGTGTGTGTGTGTGTGAGAGAGAGAGAAAGAAAGAAAGAGAGAATGAGAGTGAGAGAGATAGAGAATGCATGATGCACGCATACAGGCTCATGTTGTATATTTTTCATAGGGAAAAGGGTAGAGTGGGGAGAGAGAGCGGAGTTGGAGGGGGAGGGGTGGTGGGGGTGGTGAGAGAATCAGTGAACGGGAGGCCCATCTCCTGTTCATGTAAGGTAGACAATCGAAATAAAACCACCTCTGCTCTTACCACAGAGTTTCCTCCCTTAAACTCTCTCTCCCTCTTCCTTTCTCTCCACTTTTGTCTTTCTCTTTTATTTTCTGCGTTACTCTCTGTCGGCCTATCTGACTCTTTCTTTCTTTTTTTCTGTCTCTCCTCCTCCTTTCACCCCTGTCATCCCTCTCAACAATCCTCTTGCTTGTCTTCTGACTATAATAATTGATGGTTTAGTTTTCACTTCATCAGTGCCTTGTGAGCACAGTTCATTTGATCTACATTATTTTTGGTAATTTCTATTGGGTGCCTGCATGGCTCAGTAGGTTGATCACCGTTCTCTCAATCAGAAGGTTGTGGGTTCGAGTCTCCGGGTACGCCCAAAATGTGAAGAGTAGGACTGTAGGATAAAATGAAAACAACAACAACCAAAGAACCCCCCCCCCCCAACCCCCCACCCCCCCCATAAAAATAGGAATTAAAAACAAAAAACAAAAACAAAGAAATAACTTTTGCTTTCTTAAATGCGATCGGAAAGTAGTGTAGCCGGACAAGCTTGGCCCCTCAAGGCTCGCGGAGGGCCGGTTTCGTGAGTCGCTTCGCGGCGCTGGCTTTGCGGTTCGGCGGAACAGAATATAAGGAGTGAGCGAGTGCCAGACAAACAGAGAACTCTCCTGGTCTGGAAGAATGAAAGAATAAAAGAAGAAAACCAGCGCACTGCCTTCCCGAGTCTACCTTGCCTGGCTGCAGCTCTCTTCTGCTAACACCTTCTACCTGTCTTCACCTTCTCTAACACCACCTTACCACCCCATCACAGTAGTTTTTGTCAATACACAGATTAAAAATGTGCGTTAATGTGTCCGTGATAACTGGAGCGGCTAGTTTAAGAATTCTGCCGCTGTCGATGCCATCCAGTCCGTGGGTTCCTGTCTGTTTTAGTTGGATAAGGTAGTTATAGACTTCAAATATTGTTATGGGTGGAATATTCAATTTAATTGAAGTGTTTTTATTACGACAGTACAATTTTAATTTTTCAAGGTCATTCAGTTCTGTGTAATCTGTGGTAATAATTTTTCTAGCTATAGTGGAAAAGTGTGTATTTAGTTGATTCACATAAACGTCTTTGATCACGGTTGATTTTGACTGCGAAGATTGCTTGTTGTTGAGTTGGTTTATAGCTTGACACACTTATTTTGGGTTTTCTGTCGAGGATAATAATTATTATCGGTAATATTTCCTCTTGTCCCGGCCTGTGACGTTCCCGTCTCTTGACAGTGGAAGTGGTCCTCGTGGTGGATAATGGGGGTGGACAGAGGGAGGAGAAGGAAGGATGGGAGATTTGGGATTAGGGACCAAAGGAGGGTAGTGGTACAGGGATGGTGGGGAGTGGTTGGTGGTAAGTGGGTGGCGGGGGATTGTGGAAGGCAGGTCTTCTTTGCGGCCCCTGTCGACGGTGAGGTTGCCTTGTGCGTGGACGTGCATCACGATGGGGGATGTCTGGACAGTCACTGTCTGGCGACCAAGAGGCAGACGTTCCAGATGACCGCTCATTGTCAACACTAAAAGTTGACAGCTAGTTTAGCTGTCCCTTTGGGGCTGGGCTGGTTGATGTCTTTGTACAGAGAGAGAGAGAGAGAGAGAGAGTGTCTGAGCTCGCGCGCGCGTGTGTGATTTCATAAGGTAAATGAAATAAGCAATAAATGATGCATTTTTGAGTGTTAATCAGCTCATCTGTAAAGAAAAGAGATACAAAATAGATCCGAAAAGATATTTTTTATACAATAATAGTGAAATAGTATAATGCAACGTTTCGCTGTCTCACACACACACACACATAAACAATACTCGAGCGCATGGTATGACAAACCTCTATACATACATTTAACCAGGTATAACGAACCATTAGATCTACATGTGACCATGAGATATGACACACACTTAGACCTACCTGTAGCCAGGTATGACAACCCTAGACCTACCTGTGGCCAGGTATGACAACCCTAGACCTAGCCACCTGTGAACAGGTATGACAACCCTAGACCTACCTGTGAACAGGTATGACAACCCTAGACCTACCTGTGAACAGGTATTACAACCCTAGACCTACCTGTGGCCAGGTTTGACAACCCTAGACCTACCTGTGGCCAGGTTTGACAACCCTAGACCTACCTGTGGCCAGGTATTACAACCCTAGACCTACCTGTGGCCAGGTATGACGACCCTAGACCTAGTTACCTGTGAACAGGTATTACAACCCTAGACCTACCTGTGGCCAGGTATGACGACCCTAGACCTAGCTACCTGTGAACAGGTATGACAACCCTAGACCTACCTGTGGCCAGGTATGACAACCCTAGACCTAGCCACCTGTGAACAGGTATGACAACCCTAGACCTACCTGTGAACAGGTATGACAACCCTAGACCTACCTGTGAACAGGTATTACAACCCTAGACCTACCTGTGGCCAGGTTTGACAACCCTAGACCTACCTGTGGCCAGGTTTGACAACCCTAGACCTACCTGTGGCCAGGTATTACAACCCTAGACCTACCTGTGGCCAGGTATGACGACCCTAGACCTAGTTACCTGTGAACAGGTATTACAACCCTAGACCTACCTGTGGCCAGGTATGACGACCCTAGACCTAGCTACCTGTGAACAGGTATTACAACCCTAGACCTACCTGTGGCCAGGTATGACGACCCTAGACCTAGCTACCTGTGAACAGGTATTGCAACCATAGACCTAGCTACCTGAACAGGTATTACAACCCTAGACCTAGCTACCTTTGGCCAGGTATTACAACCCTAGACCTACCTGTGGCCATGTATGACAACCCTACACCTAGCTACCTGTGAACAGGTATTACAGCCATATACCTAGCTACCTGTGAACAGGTATTACAACCCTAGACCTAGCTACCTGTGAACAGGTATTGCAACCATAGACCTAGCTACCTGTGAACAGGTATTGCAACCATAGACCTAGCTACCTGTGAACAGGTATTGCAACCATAGACCTAGCTACCTCGACTCACCTGCGGCCTGTATGCCAAACACCTCTATCTACCTGTGACCACTGAGGTATGCTAACCCCAGACCATGCATGAGGCCAGGTATGACGACTATTTATACCTACCTGTGACCAGATGTGACACGCCCCTCGACCTACAAGCGGCCTGTATTGTGACAAACACCTGGGTCTACCTGTGACCAGGTATGTGCTAACCCTGGACTTAGGTGTGGCCAGGTGTGACGAACATTAATTACACCTACCTGTGACAACCAGATAGGACACACCCTTCGACCTACCAGCGGCTTGTACTTTGACAAACACCTGGATGTACCTGAAGGCCACGTATGACAAACCTATGATAATAATAATAATGATAATAAAAATGGCCAGGTTTGGCAAACTCTTTATGACCTTCTTGTTACCAGGGCATGACAAATCCCTTCTTTGTCTTCGCCAGACACCACTGCTATCGTCCTTCCGCCGTTCCCTAATACCTTCCTCTTGTCTTGAGACAGACAGAGAGACAGACAGAGAGAGAGAGAGAGAGGGGTGAGAGAGAGGGGGGGAGAGGGAGAGAGAGGTAAAGAGAGAGCGGGAGAGAGAAAGGGGGAAGGGGGGAAAGAGAGAGGAGGGTGAAAGAAAGAGAGAGAGGGGGTAGAGGGAGAGAGAGGGAAAGAGAGAGAGGGAGAGAGAGAGGGGGTGAGAGAAAGAGATAGAGAGAAGAGAGAGAGGGGGGTGAGAGAAAGGGGGGGGGAGAGAGGGGGTGAGAGAAAGAGAGAGAGGGAGGAGAGGGAGAGAGAGAGAGAGAGAGAGAGAAAAGGAGGGAGAGAGAGAGGGGGTGAAAGAAAAAGAGAGAGGGGGAGAGGGAGAGAGAGGGGGAGAGAGAGAGAGAGAGGGGTGAGAGAAAGAGAGAGTGAGAAAAGGAGGGAGAGAGAGAGAGGGGGTGAAAGAAAGAGAGAGGGGGGGAGAGGGAGAGAGAGGGAAAGAGAGAGAGGGAGAGAGAGAGAGAGGGAGGTGAGAGAAAGAGAGAAAGAGACAGAGCAGGAAAGAGAGAGAGAAGGGGAGAGAGGGAGAGAGAGGGGGGTGAGAGAAAGAGAGAGAGGGGGAGAGGAAGAGAGAGGGCGAGAGAGAGAGAGAGAGAGAGAGAGAGAGAGAGAGAGAGAGACAGACAGACAGACAGACAGACAGACAGACAGACAGACAGACAGAGAAGAAGAGGAGAAGGAGGAGGAGGAGGAAATTTGTTTAATTTCCCGTCACATATGCTTGCGACTGTACACATTAATTTTTTGTTAGAGTATTGATTCTCTTACATTTGAATGTTATTGTTAAGGAGAGGAGGGGGATAAGAGAGAGAGAGAGAGAGAGAGAGAGAGAGAGAGAGAGAGAGAGAGAGAGAGAGAGAGTGACAGGGCAATTGAGAAAGAGTGAGAGATAAAGAGAGACAGATAGACAGACAGACAGACAGACAGACAGACAGAGAGACCGAGACAGAGAGACACAGAGAGAGACAGGCAGACAGACAGGCATTTGAAGGGAGAGAGAGAAAGGGGAGAGAGAGAGAGAGAGAGAGAGAGAGAGAGAGAGAGAGAGAGAGAGAGAGGAAGTGGGTAGGAGAGAGAGAGAGAGAGAGGAAGAGGTTAGGAGAGAGAGAGAGAGAGAGAGAGAGAGAGAGAGACTCGCTGCGCGCGGAAGAAGATGCCTGTCTTTGACAGTCAGAAGAAGCGACACACACAGTAGTGACCATACACCACGTCTTCAGCCTGTTGAGCCCGTTGGCTGTCTGTGCTGGTGTGTGTTCTTTCGCTCCTGGGGTTACTGTTTGTGGACCTGTATTCCTGGGGTTCTCGTGTTTGTGTACCTGTATTCCTGGGGTTCCCGTGTTTGTGTACCTGTATTCCAGGGGTTCCCGTGTTTGTGGACCTGTATTCCTGGGTTTCTCGTGTTTGTGGATCTGTATTCCTGGGGTTCCCGTGTTTGTGGACCTGTATTCCTGGGGTTCCCGTGTTTGTGGACCTGTATTCCCGTGTTTGTGGACCTGTATTCCTGGGTTCTCGTGTTTGTGGACCTGTATTCTCGTGTTTGTGGACCTGTATTCCTGGGTTTCTCGTGTTTGTGGACCTGTATTCCTGGGGTTCCCGTGTTTGTGGACCTGTATTCTCGTGTTTGTGGACCTGTATTCCTGGGTTCCCGTGTTCACCGTAATTGGTTACCTGCGTTCCTGAGTTTACGTGTTCCTGTGTTTGTGCACATGCGTGCCTGAGTTCCCGTGTTTGTGCACCTGTTTTCCTGAGTTCCTGTGTTTGTGTACCTGAGTTCCTGTGTTTGTGTACCTGTTTTCCTGAGTTCCTGTGTTTGTGTACCTGTTTTCCTGAGTTCCTGTGTTTGTGTACCTGTTTTCCTGAGTTCCTGTGTTTGTGTACCTGTTTTCCTGAGTTCCTGTGTTTGTGTACCTGTTTTTGTAAGTTCCTGTGCTTGTGTACCTTTTTTCCTAAGTTCCTATGTTTGTGTACCTGTTTTCCTGAGTTCCTGTGTTTGTGTACCTGTGTTCCTGAGTTCCTGTGTTTGTGTATCTGTGTTCCTGAGTTCCTGTGTTTGTGTACCTGTGTTCCTGAGTTCCTGTGTTTGTGTACCTGTTTTCCTGAGTTCCTGTGTTTGTGTACCTGTGTTCCTGTGTTTGTGTACCTGTGTTCCTGTGTTTGTGTACCTGTTTTCCTAAGTTCCTGTGTTAGTGTACCTGTTTTCCTAAGTCCTGTGTTTGTGTACCTGTTTTCCTGAGTTCCTGTGTTCCTGAGTTCCTGTGTTTGTGTACCTGTGTTCCTAAGTTCCTGTGTACCTGTTTTCCTGAGTTCCTGTGTTTGTGTACCTGCTTTCCTGAGTTCCTGTGTTTGTGTACCTGTTTTCCTGAGTTCCTGTGTTTGTGTACCTGTGTTCCTGAGTTCCTGTGTTTGTGTACCTGTTTTCCTGAGTTCCTGTGTTTGTGTACCTGTTTTCCTGAGTTCCTGTGTTTGTGTACCGGTTTTCCTGAGTTCCTGTGTTTGTGTACCTGTTGCGCGGTCGGTTCCAGAGTCTCCCGTGTCTCTTACCGTTGTTCATGCACGCTTGCGTCGCAGTGTTTGTGTTTCCGTGTTTCCACTGCAACGTTTCGGTGTTCTTGCGCGCTCTGCACAAGCAGTGATTCAGTCAGATTTTATTTGATCTTATTATTATCTTCTTTTTTTTTAAAAAAAAAAAAAAAAAAAATTGTATTATTTACGGTTCTCCCTCCAGGAACTGTTCTATAAAGTGGTGAGTTGATTTCTTTATCAATCTCCTTTAATTATTAATCTCTGTGTCTCCATGTTTGTAGTTTATGGTTTGTGGCTTTGTCTGTCTGTCTGTCTGTCTGTCTGTGTCCTGTTGCTCTCTGTCTTTCTTTCTCTCGTGTGATGTGATGGGCAAACTGGTTAAAAAGAAAAAATCATCCACGTTTGGAATTGGTTGAAAACTGGTCTTCTATTCTCTTCACTCTGTGTGTGTGTGTGTGTGTGTGTGTGTGTGTGTGTGTGTGTGTGTGTGTGTGTGTGTGTGTGTGTGTGAGAGAGAGAGAGAGAGAGACAGAGAGAGAGACAGAGAGAGGATGGTGTGTTCATTTGCAGGCCATTG
>NC_134904.1:11501579-11504079 GCF_041734735.1 Babylonia areolata | reverse complement strand
TGGCGTGAACTATAAACTGCTAAGATAAGCATGACAGTGTTTTTGGCGTGAACTATAATCTGCTAGGATAAGCATGACAGTGTTTTTGGCGTGAACTATAATCTGTCAGGATAAGTCTGACAGCGTTTATTTTGCGAGATTTAGTCTACCATGATAAGTATAACAGAGGTTTGTTGTTTTTTGTTGTTGTTGTTTTCTTTTGTTGTAGTTGTTTTTTGTTTTTGTTTTTTTTGGCGTGAGCTATAAAGTTCCAAGATGGCTATGGTAATGTGTTTTGTTGTTTTGGGCGTGTGCTTTATACCATGGTGGTGATTTTATCGGATAGTGTTAATGGTGTGTTACACTGCTATCTTTCTTTGTCCTTAGTTGTTACTTCTCTCTCTCTCTCTCTCTCTCTCTCTCTCTCTCTCTCTCTGTCTCTCTCTCTCTTCATTTTTTTTCATTCATTCACTGATTCATTCAGTGTTTCTTCCTTCCTTCCTTTCTTTCATTTCATATAGTGCCTCATTTCGTTACATGCTATTTTTTCATAACGTGTTTTTTTCCCCAACATCTTTAAAGATGGAAATTCAGTCAAAGGTTTACAGATAAAGTATAATATTATACACTGAGAAGTTACAGCAATGTATTGTACTGAACATCAGTCATTCCACGTCAGGAGTTATAACGTTAGAACAGTAAGTATCCATCAAACATTGTTCTGTGTGATATTATAACGCACAAGTAACAATGAAATCATAGTACTGGAAGGAATTTAAACATTATCAGTTCCCACGTTGATTCCATTGGTGTTACTGTGCCCGGTTTACATCAAAAGTGATAAGAAACTCTAGGGAGAGCTAAACAGTACAAAGTCTTCAGAGAAGAAGCCCCCCTCAGTCAAGTGTTTCGGCTCTGAACTCCTTACACTCTAAGGGGGCCGGGCCGCACCCAGGTCATGACTCCTGGATGCCCTTGTATTGCCGCATTTTCTTTTTTTTCTTTTCTTTTTTCCTGGTCCTCAGCAGGTTCGAACCCGCGCTTCCAGGGTGGTCGCCACTTCAGGACTGAGTCACCTTTTCTGGCAGACATTTTAACTAGTGAGCCATCGTACGCCTAGTTTGAGTAGTTCTTTCACTCCATTGGTTTCCCGACAGGTTGCAAACACGGTATCTCCGTAGGTGGCTAACTTGTGTTCCAAGGTGCTCTTTCCTATCAGGGCATCAAGTTTTCGAACTATTTTCTGGTCCAACTCTTCCCATTCCGTTTTTGCACTTGCAGGTGGCAAGCTTAGTTTCTGGCGTTTGGCTTCAAGGCGTTGTACAAATGATTCGTCTGAATTATCAGCGTAGATGTCCTTGGCACTGTGGTTTGAATCCTGGCCTTGGTTTTCCGACGTCTTATCTGCTGGTGTAGTGCGCTGCTGAGCATTCGTCAGATTCTTCATATAACCCTATACAAAATAACACAGGCAGGACAATGAGTATTCATTCACACATTGATTCCATGTAGTATTACTCACATCAAAGCACAGCCAGAACAACGGGTATTCATTCACATGTTAGTTTTTCATGTCTAGTTTACAGTAACGTATCAATGATTATTCATTCACCACTTGATTCTATATTATGGGACATGTCTTAATCTCATGTTTTTGTTGTTGTTGTTTGGTGTGTCTTTTTTTATTTATTCACTTTGCCGATCTATGCATCACTGCACAAACAAGGTGATTTTGATAAATCAGATTAATTTGTCATCATTCACCCACCCACCCACCCACCAAACCAAACCACCTATCGTTCATCATTCACCCACCCACCCACCCATCTGTTTATCTGTTCTTTTATACATTTAACTGATTCATAGATTGATCGATCTGTTGATTAACTCTCTCCGTACGAACGACAAAAGAGGCGACGATGACAGCACTTCACCTCTGCCGACATCATTAATATGTTACAAGAGGAAGGTTCTTACATTTGATGGAGTCTCCCGTCGGACCGACAGATGAGTGGGCAGGCAGGCTTATCTGTCGGTGTGTGTCCTCATATGGGAGAAGAGGCCGATTCTGGATGCGCAGCACTTCCCACAGGTGTTGCAAGGGAAAACGTCTCCAGAAGTTGAGCCCTGCTTCCTTCGCTCACGCTTCTCCTTAATGGCCAGCGTTTCTCCTTAATGGCCAGCGTTCTTACATTTAAGAGGCGGATAAAGACAAAGAATACGCAATTCAAAACAGAAAAGCCATAGGGTGGGATCATTCAGATACCCACTGGACATCAGATGGGGTCTCTGTGGGGGAATGACAAGTAGAAGACTGGCCGACGTGAGTGAGTTAACTCTCTCCATACGAACGGCGAAAGAGACGACGTTAACAGCGTTTCACCCCATTTACCACCATCAAAATATTTCAAGCGGAAAGCTCTTACACTGAAGAGGTGAATGTTGACAAAGAATACCACAATTCTGACGACGGAAGCTAAAGGTTGGATCATTGAGACACCCACTGGACATCCGAGGGGTC
>NC_134904.1:11489079-11494079 GCF_041734735.1 Babylonia areolata | reverse complement strand
TGTATTTGTATTTGTATCTCTTTTTATCACAACATGTTTCTCTGTGTGAAATTCGGGCTGCTCTCCCCAGGGAGAGCGCGTCGCTACACTACAGCGCCACCCATTTTTTGTTGTTGTTGTTATTTGTTTGTATTTTTTCCTGCGTGTAGTTTTATTTGTTTTTCCTATCGAAGTGGATTTTCCTACAGAATTTTTGCCAGGAACAAACCTTTTGTTGCCGTGGGTTCTTTTACGTGCGCTAAGTGCATGCTGCACACAGGACCTCGGTTTATCGTCTCATCCGAATGACTGGCGTCCAGACCACCACTCAAGGTCTAGTGGAGGGGGAGAAAATATCGGCGGCTGAGCCGTGATTCGAACCAGCACGCTCAGATTCTCTCGCTTCCTAGACGGACGCGTTACCTCTAGGCTATCACTCCACATGGTAGGAATAACAATAAAATAATAACTTTTCCTCAGGATCTCCACCCCCTCCTCGCCCAGTCCCTAGGCAATGGAACCACCAACACCCACCGTCGTCATCACCACCACCATCATCACCACCATCACCACCACCACCCTTGCCCTCCTTGGCCGCAGCGGGCAACATGACGGACAATGACTCCGTGGTCACTGAAGACTTCGAGCACCGATTCCATTCCCTGCTCGTGCTCACCGACGGAAACACCAGCGGTGACAGCGGCGGCAGGACGTCACGTGCCAGGCGTCACCGTCATGGCGGCCCCCAGGGCAGAAAAGGTGGATCTGGAAGTGGACCTGACTGGAGAACGAAAAGGAAAAATATGAATACAATTATTAATTCTTCCGCGACGACGACTGCTGGTGGTGGTGTGAAGAGATCGTCATCTGGCTTCAGAGTGTCGTTCGAGGAAGTTCAGTACAGTGATGATGATAAAGGTGAGTGATTAAGATGAGTTTAACCCTTTCACCGCCAAGCTCGCATTTATGCACAGGCGTGGTAGAGGACCCATGTCACTGAAAGGTGACAATTCACTGGTCTGTTATCAATGAACCTACTGCTCTTAATGTTCGGTGGTAGGATAGGCCATATTTTCTATACATCGCAGGGCGAATCCCCAGCTATTCCTAGCCGCTGTCTTTTCTGCGTTTATACCACAAGGGAATTTTGTACTCTAAATTGACTGGCGGTGAAAGGGTTAACGGCCATTTGAATGGATGTTGTATTTCTTCTTCTTCTTCTCTGTGAAGATGCAGATCGGCGCAGTACAGATGTGATAACCGGATTTCTCCTCTCTCTCTCTCTCTCTCTCTCTCTCTCTCTCTCTCTCTCTCTCTCTCTCTCTATGTGCCTATCTATCACACACACACACACACACACACACACACACACATACGTACACACACACACACTCCCCCCCCCACACCCACCCCCACCCCCACCCCCCCGTCTCTTAGGATCATGTTATGCAGAGCTTATAGGTATACTTACGTAATCGTTTTATTGAACAGGAGAAGGAGGGTGGCAGAGTGGTTACGACGCTCATCAGCCAGTACATAAGGACCGTGTGAGGGTCTACGTTCGAATCCCGGTCGAACCATTAATTTTCTCCCAAGTTTGACTGGAAAATCAAACTCAGCGTCTTAGTCGTTTGGATGGGACGATAAACCTAGGTCCCATGTGCAGCACGCATTTGGCGCACTGAAAAAGAACCCACGGCGACGAGAATGTTGTGAAAGAGAACTCAGAACTCAGAACTGTTTTAATGTCAATAGCTTATCAGCCCTAATGACATGGGGGTACAATCAAAACAACAACAAAATAGTTCTAAAAAAAGATGAAACGACTATTCAAAACATACCATTTTTGAACGTCTATTCAAAACATACCATTTTTGAAATCCATTGATAATGCATCAACATAATTTCGACCATCTAGTTGACGAAGTCAGTTTCTTAAAGAACAACAGTGAGTGATGTTTTTTCTTCGAAAATTATATGCTTCGGCAATATACTTTGCCAGAGACTGGATTGAATTTTCTTGATGTATGTTAAGTACACTGCACAGATCTTCATTCTTTGCAGAACATGTTTTAAAGACAGTACATTTTTCACGAATATCAGCGTACGCTTTGCAATGAAACAAGAAATGTAACTCATCCTCCTTTATAAAACCGCACATCGGACAAGGGGAGAGCATGGATGGGTTAGTTTGAAACCAATGTTGTGAAAGAGAGAGAGGGAGAGAGACAGACAGACAGAAGGGAGGGGGGTTAACAGAAACAGAGACATATAGAGACAGAAACAAAATACATGTCCTTTGTTCATGAGTTCACAATCAGGATCTTTTATCCCCATCCCAATGCAGGTGAGATCGAGACGACAAAGAAAGAAATCTGCGAAGAAGTTACCTCCCTTACCCCGAGCTCTCGTTCCGAGAGTGGCAGCCCCGATGGACGGTGAGTTTTTTTCTGTCTGTTTGTCTGTTTGTTTTACGGTCTGTCTGTCTGACAGTCTGTCTATCTATCTATCTATCTATCTATCTATTTATCTATCTGTCTATCTATCTATCTATCTATCTATCAATCTGTCGGCCAGTCTATCTGTCTGCATGCTTGACTGTGTATCTATCTGTTACAATGTCTGTCTGCTTGTCTTTTTTTATCAATCTCTCGGATTGTCTGCCTGTCTGTCCGTCTGTTTTTTTTTTTTTCTGTCTGTCAGTTTGTCTGTGTCCTTGATTGTCAGTGTGTTTGTTTGTATGTCTCTCTGTTTTGACCAGTTTCACTTTGAGCTTCTCCAGGAGGCGTCCCCGTGTTTGGACAGAGAAAGAAAAGATCTGAGCACATCACTCCTCTTTTGCAACATCTCCACTGGCTCCCTGTCTCACACCGAATAAAGTACAAGATCAGCACTCTATGCTACAAATGTATTCACAAATCAGCCCCTTCCTATCTCTGTGGCTGCCTTCACCTCTACACTCCATCTCGCTCACTACGATCAGCTTCGGATCCACTCCACTTACGCATACCCAGATTCAAACTCTCGACTGTTGGCCGCCGTTCTTTCTCTGTCTCTGGACCTTGCAATTGGAATGAACTTCCTCTTTCGCTTCGTCAAGTCTCCACACTCAGCTCTTTCAAGTCTGGCCTTAAAACCTACCTCTTCCCAAAATAGCCTCCCTTCCCTGCCTCTTCCTTGTCTTTAGTTTCTCCAGTTTTAGAGTTATGCGTGCGTGATAATGACTGGTGCGAAAACGCTTAGATTTGTCTCTGCACAAGATTCAGCGCTATATAAGAAGCATTATTATTATTATTATTATTAAATCCATACAGGACACACCATATCTGCCAGATGCCTGACAGCAGTATAACCCAGTGTGGCAGTAGGGCTTCTTCTTCTTCTTCTTCTTCTTCTGCGTTCACTCGTATGCACACGAGTGGGCTTTTACGTGTATGACCGTTTTTACCCCGCCATGTAGGCAGCCATACTCCGTTTTCGGGGGTGTGCATGCTGGGTTTGTGTTCTTGTTTCCATAACCCACCGAACGCTGGCATGGATTACAGGATCTTTAACGTGCGTATTTGATCTTCTGCTTGCATGTACACACGAAGGGGGTTCAGGCACTAGCAGGTCTGCACATATGTTGACCTGGGAGATCGTAAAAATATCCACCCTTTACCCACCAGGCGCCGTCACCTTGATTCGAACCCGGGACCCTCAGATTGACAGTCCAACGCTTTAACCACTCGGCTATTGCGCCCGTCACACAGTAGGGCTTCGAATGCTCTCTTCCCCCCCCCCTCTCTCTCCCTCTCTCTCTCCCTCTCTCTCTCTCTCCTTCCCTCTAAAAGTCTCAAAGTCCATCGTATGCATCTGTTGACTTGATGATTTAAGTATGTCATCAATACTTACACGAGAGTGTGTGTGTGCGTGCGTGTATGTGCGCGAGCGCATAGGTGTGTGTATTTAAATGTGCATGTATGTGTGTGCGTAGCTGTGTATAATTATGTGTACATGTGCACGAGTTTGGATAAGTATGTGCACAAGTTCACATTATGCAATATGGTTTGTGATCATAACTTGCGTGACCTTGCAGGGAATCATTCATCTGATGTGACTATGAATTTGTAACCACCCTCAATGACATGGGCCAGTGGCCTATTCATTAAACCATTCAGTGTTCAGTGTTCTCCCTCCCCCCCCTCTCTCTCCCTATCTCTCCCTCTCTCCCTCTTTCTCTCTCTCCCTCCCCCTCTCTCTCTCCCTCTTTCTCTCTCTCCCTCCCTCCCTCTCTCTCCCTCTTTCTCTCTCGCCCTCTCTCTCTCCCCATCTCTCTCTTTCTCCCTCTCTCTCTCTCCCCCTCTCTCTCCCTCTCTCTCTCCCTCTCTCTTCTCTTGCTCTCTCTTCCCTTTCTTTCTCCCTCTCTGTCCTCCACCATCTCTCTCTCTCTCCCTCACTCTCTCTCTCCCTCTCTCTCTTCTGTCCCCTCTCTCCTTCAATTTTTTCTTTCCCTCCCTCTCTCTTCTCTCTCCCCCTCAACTCTCTCTCTCTCTCTCTCTCTCTCTCTCTCCATCCATCTGTTATGTTTGTCTGTTCCGGTTATGTAGCTCTACGCAACGAGTTCTTTCCGGTTGAGTCCGAGATTCATAATTTGCCTGTTCTGGTGGTGGGAGCTGATGACCGTACGAGACCGTGTCAAAGCTTTCTCGCTTTCTGTACAGAGTTTTTAAATTGTGCTCAGAGCGTACACGCTGAAGTTGGCTTCCAATCTGCGTCGCAGCATTCCTTTCTAATGATACTCGTGTTGTTTAGTGTGAATTATCCTCTGCTACACTTCATGACAATGCCTGTCTACTTGAAAATGATTTTTTTTTTTTTTTTTTAACGCTGAATGACCTATCCCCCAACTCCCCATTGAAACAAACCTTATGTGTTTCTTCAGTAAACCACCACCACCACCACCACCACCACCATCATCATCATCATCATCATAATCTCTCCCTCCATCTCTACACTTACTTCATGACAATGCCTGTCTA
>NC_134904.1:11474079-11484079 GCF_041734735.1 Babylonia areolata | reverse complement strand
CACGCGCGCGTGCGCGTGTGCACACACGCACGCACGCACGCGCACGAACGCACGCACGCACAGAAGTTCACCTCTTTTCAGTCACACAAAACTGATGAGAAAAAGACACGAATACAATAGAGAATGAAAGAAGAAGCAGAAGAAGAAAAGTGAGCGAGTGAGTGAGTGAACGGCTTTAGGGAGAGAGAGAGAGGGGAGGGAGAGAGAGAGGGAGACAGAGAAGGAGAGGGAGAAAGGGTGGGAGGAAGAGAGAGAGAGAGAGATTCAAGATTCAAGATTCAAGATTCAAAAACTTTAGTACTCAAGGATAAAGATTTTAGGCATCGCCCAGTCTTCCAATCTGTCCTTGTGACAACAATAACAATAACAACATTAACGATAACGAAAAAAAAGAAAAAAAAAAAAAAGAGAGAGGGAGAGAGAAGGGAGGGAGAGGGAGAGAGAGAGAGAGAGAGAGAGGGAGAAAGAGAGCAGACAGACAGACAGACAGACAGATAGACAGTTTGATATTGACGGAGCGTTTTTCCCCACGAAGATCAATGTCACGATGTGAAGAATGTCAACTTGTTGTGATAAATGTGTCATGTGAGAGGCTCGTGATTCTATCTGTCAGCCCACCTCTCTCTCTCTCCTCCCCCTCTCTCTCTTTCTCTGTCTCTCTCCCTTTCTCTCTCTCTCTCTCCCCTCTCTCTCTCTTTCTCTCTCCCTCTCTCTCTCGCTTTCTCTCTCTCTCTCTCGCTTTCTCTCTCTCTCTCTTTCTCCCGTTCTCTCTCTTTCACCCCTCTCTCCCCTTTCTCTCTTCCTCTCTCTCTCCCCCTCTCTCCCCCCTCTGTCTCTCCCCCCGCTCTCTCTCTCCCCTCTCTCTCTCCTCTGTCTCTCCCCCCGCTCTCTTCACCCCCCTCTCTCTCTGCCCCCTCTCTCTCTTCCCCTCTCTCCCCCCGCTCTCTCTCTTCCCCTCTCTCTTCCCCCCTCTCTCTTCCCCCTCTCTCTCTCTCCCCCCCCTCTCTCCCCCTCTGTCTCTCCCCCCCTCTGTCTCTCCCCCCCTCCTCTCCCCCTCTGTCTCTCCCCCCGCTCTCTCTCTCTCCGCCCCTCTCTCCCCCTCTTTCACCCCTCTCTCCCCCCCTCTCTTTCCCCCTCTCTCTCCCCCCGCTCTCTCTCTCTCTCCCCCCGCTTTCTCCCCCCCCCGCTCTCTCTCCCCCCTCTATCTCTTTCTCGGTATCTGTCTTCGTCTCCTTCTATCTCCCCCCCCCCCCTTTCTTCTACTGCACTGTCTGTCGCTCAAAGCTCTGTCTCTCTTTATCTATGTTTTCTCAGTTTCTGTCTCTTTCTCTGTCTGTCTGTCTGTCTCTCTATCTCTCACTCTGTCTGTCAGTCTGTCTGTCTCTCACTCTCTCTGCCTCTCTCTGTATCTGTCTCACTCCCTCACTCCCTCTCTCCCCCTCTCTCCCAGTCCACCCTCTCTTCCCTCTCTCCCCCTCTCTCTCCCCCCTCTCTCTCTTTCTCTATCTTTCTCCTTCCCCCCTCTCTCTCCCCTCTCTCTACCCCCCCCTCTCTCTCTCTCCCTTCTCTCTCTCTGTCAGTGACAACAACGGGTATGAGGATGTTTTCGGGAATGGAAGGGAACTTACAATGGGAAGGTCTGTGGTCATCTGAACATGAAGTGATCACATCAAGCCAGGCTAGGTAGGTCTGCTAGATGATTTATTCGTAAAGTGATGGGGAGTGATGGCCTGGATGTAACTCGTCTACCTAGGGAACGAGATAATCTGAGCGCACTGGTTCGAATCTAGGCACAGTCGCCAGTATTTTCTTCCCCTCCACCAGACCATGAGTGGTGGTCTGGACGCTAGTCATTCGGATGAGACGATAAACCGAGGTCCCGTGTGCGGCATGCACTTAGCGCACGTAAAATGACCCACGGCAGCAAAAGAATTGTTCCTGGCAAAACTCTGCAGAAAAATCCACTTCGGTAGGAAAACAAATAAAATTGCAAGCAGAAAAAAACAGCAACGAAAAATGGGTGGCGCTCTCAGTGCAACGACGCTCTCTCCCTGGGGAGAGCAGCCCGAATTTCACACCGAGAAATCTGTTGTGACAAAAAGAGTAATACAATACAATACAATACAATACAATGCAATACAAAAAGGTGTTGTGCTGATGAAGAGTGAATACAAACTGTTGGTCAGATGTAAAACAAACAAAATCTAACCAGTGTATATGGGTTGCGGCTTACCCACGCTTTCCAGCTTTGTCTGTTTCTGGTGATACATGAACGTAATGTTGGTTCAGTTTCTGGTGATACTTGAACGTAATGTTGGCTCAGTTTCTGGTGATATATGAACATAACACTGTTTCAGTTTCTTTTATTACATGAACGTAACGTTGTTTCAGTTTCTGGTGATATATGGAGGTAATGTTAGTTCTGTTTCTGGTGATAATATGAACGTAACACTGTTTCAGTTTCTGTTGTTACATGAACGTTACGCTGTTTCAGTTTCTGGTGATATATGAACGTAATGTGGGTTCAGTTTCTGGTGAATCGTGAACGTAATGTTGATTCAGTTTCCGGTGATAATATGAACGTAATGTTGGTAGTTTTTGGTGATACATCAACGTAATGTTGATACAGTTTCTGGTAATGTATGAACGTGATGTTGGTTCAGTTTCTGGTGATACTTGAACGTAATGTTGGTTCAGTTTCTGGTGATACATGAACGTAATGTTGGTTCAGTTTCTGGTGATACATGAACGTAATGTTGGTTTAGTTTCTGGTGATATATGAACGTAACGCTCTTTCAGTTTCTGGTGATACATGAACGTAACGCTGTTTCAGTTTCTGGTGATGCATGAACGTAATGTTGGTTCAGTTTCTGGTGATACATGAACGTAATGTTGGTTTAGTTTCTGGTGATATATGAACGTAACGCTGTTTCAGTTTCTGGTGATACATGAACGTAACGCTGTTTCAGTTTCTGGGTGATGCATGAACGTAATGTTGGTATAGTTTCTGGTGATATATGAATGTAACTTTGGTTCAGTTTCTGCTGATACATGAAGGTAAGCTTTGTTCAGTTTCTGGTGATGTAGGAACGTGGGGCCACCGTTTACATCGGTACAGTTTCTGGTAATAAACACACACATAACGCGGGGTCACTATTTATGTCGGTACAGATTCCGGTGATAAATAAACATAGTGTGGGGCAACCGTTTACGTTAGGGTCAGTTTCTGGTGATAAATAAACATAGCGTGGGGTCACCTTTTACGTCAGCACAGTTTCTGGTGAGGCATGAACATGGGTTTACGGTTAATGTTGGTCTGGTGAGGCATGAACATGGGTTTACGGTTTAGGTTGGTCTGGTGAGATATGAACATGGGTTTACGGTTTAGGTTGGTACAGTTTCTGGTGAGACATGAACAAGGGTTTACGGTTTAGGTTGGTACAGTTTCTGGTGATAGATGAACATGGGTTTACGGTTTTTGTTGGTACAGTTTCTGGTGATACATGAACATGGGTTTACGGTTTATGTTGGTACAGTTTCTGGTGATAGATGAACATGGGTTCACGGTTTATGTTGGTACAGTTTCTGGTGATATATGAACATGGGTTCACGGTTTAGCTTGGTCTGGTAAGACATGAACATGGGTTTACGGTTTAGGTTGACACAGTTTCTGGTGATAGATGAACATGGGTTGACGGTATAGGTTGGTACAGTTTCTGGTGATACATGAACATGGGTTTACGGTTTAGGTTGGTACAGTTTCTAGTGATACATGAACATGGGTTGACGGTATAGGTTGGTACAGTTTCTAGTGATACATGAACATGGGTTTACGGTTTACGTTGGTACAGTTTCTGGTGATACATGAACATGGGTTCACGGTTTAGGTTGGTACAGTTTCTGGTGACACATGAACATGGGTTTACGGTTTACGTTGGCACAGTTTCTGGTGACACATGAACATGGGTTCAAGGTTTACGTTGGCACAGTTTCTGGTGATACATGAACATGGGTTCACAGTTGAGGTTGGTACATTTTCTAGTGACACATGAATATGGGTTCAAGGTTTATGTTGGCACAGTTTCTGGTGATACATGAACATGGGTTCAAGGTTTACGTTGGCACAGTTTCTGGTGATACATGAACATGGGTTCAAGGTTTAGGTTGGCAAAGTTTCTGGTTATCCATGAACACGGGTTTACGGTTTACGTTGGCACAGTTTCTGGTGATACATGAACATGGGTTCAAGTTTTACGTTGGCACAGTTTCTGGTGATACATGAACATGGGTTCAAGTTTTACGTTGGCACAGTTTCTGGTGATACATGAACATGGGTTCAAGTTTTACGTTGGCACAGTTTCTGGTGATAGATAAACACAACTTGGGGTCACACTAAAAGCGGAATGTCCCCTTTCTCGTTGCAGACACGACAAACACATAATTGCTTCAGGGTTCTTACAGCCACGTAGAAGCCAAGAAGGCAAGAGAAAACGAACAGAAACAAACCCCAAACTTTCTTTGGAATAAATTCAGATGACCTCACTTTGTCCTTGACCCTCTCTCTCAGTGACAGTCGGGGGGGATGGGGTGGGGGTGGGGGGTGTTTTCTTCATTATGTATACCCTTCTACCTTTTCCTTTCATTTATGTGTGTGCTATTTGTAATAGATGCAGATTAGCAAGGACAGATTGGAAGAACAGACTATGCCTAAAATCTTAATCCTGGAATAAGAACGTTCTGAGTTCTCTCTGACACACCCTCTGGTGAACCCTCCGTTGTCTCACGGTTCATGTGAGCAGCTGAAGCATCCATGTCAGCAGCGACGACATAATCATGTGCCACGCCAGTGTATCTATCTGGAAAAAAAAACCCCAAAAAACAAAACAAAACAGCAATCAAAAAAAACAGAAGAAAGCTGATCTTTTTTTGTGGCCGAACGATTGCATCCATGACAGCAACGAACATAATCATGTGTCACGGTAATATAATTATCTATCTGACAAAAAAAAAAAAAAAAAAAAAAAAGCATAGGTTTCTGTCGCTGATCGATTGAAATATGATCCAGAAAAAAAAAGAAGAAGAAAAAAAAAAGCAGAACGTCGACCCGCCTTGTCAGCCCTGAAGTGTGCAGTCATATACGTGGCTTCTCCTGGCAACTCGAGATACTGCTGCAACCCCGTCACACGTTCACCCGTCACTGGGTGTGACAGTCCCTGATGGTCACACAGATTTATACCTCGACACACACAAGCAGTCTCTCTGAGGGGAACGAACGGGAATGCTGTGCTAGTGACGGGGTGGTCACTCTAATAAAGATGACTGGCCTTTGCAACGAACAGGACTGTTGTTGCTGATGACAGTGGCTGTGTGAAGTAACCGGGTCCTTTTCGAATCAGACAGGACTCAGGTGTCAAAGACTGTGTTAACTTGCCCTGGAAGAAAGGGAACTGCACACCAGACAAGATTGTGTCAGTGACAGTTTAAACTGGTCCCTGAAAAAAAATAGGACTGTGTCATAGACGGGGTGAACTGGTCGCAGAAGAAATGGGACTACGAACGAGACGAGATTGTGTCAGATGACAGTTTAAAAACTGGCCCCCCACCCACCCCTAAAAAACAAAGCAAAAAAACAGAGAAGCCAGGACTGTGCCAGAGACAGTGTTAACCAGTCATGGGAGAAATCAGACTGCGAAATAGACGAGACTGTGTAAATTGTCAATTTAAACAGGTCTTTGAAAAAAAAAATTAGGACTGTGCCAAAGATGGGGTTAACTTGCCCTGGAAGAAAGGGAACTGCAAACCAGACAAGATTGTGTCAGTGACAGTTTAAACTGGTCCCTAAAAAAAAAAAAAAATTAGGACTGTGTCATAGACGGGGTGAACTGGTCGCAGAAGAAATGGAACTACAAATGAGACGAGATTGTGTCAGTGACAGTTTAAACTGGTCCCGAAAAACAAAGAAACAAAGAAGCTAGGACTGTGTCAAAGATAGTGTTATCTAGTCATGGAAGAAATAAGACTGCGAAATAGACGAGACTCTGTCAGTGACAGTTCATACTGGCTTCGGAAAAAATATAGACTGTGTCAAAGACCGGTCCTGGAAGAAATAAAAGCGTCATTGGCAGAATGAATTGATCCTTATGAATCATCTAGTCAGTGGCGGTGTTAAAGGGCAATTGCAAATCAGTCAGGAATGTGTCCGTTACGATTTTAACTCTTTCCATACGAACGGCGAAAGAGACGATGTTAATAGCGTTTCACCCCAATTACCATCATCAAAATATTGCAAGCGGAAGACTCTTGTATTGAAGAAGTGAATGTTGACAAAGAATACCACAATACTGACGACGGAAGCTAAAGGTTGGGTCATTCAGACACCCACTGGACATCCGAGGGGTCTGTGTAGAGGAGAAGAGAGGACTGGCCGTACTGAGTGAGTTAACGAGTTCTCCTGAATCAGACAAAGAATGTGTCGGTGGCAGTGCTAGCTGGTCATTTTCAATCACTGTACCAGCGACAATGCTAATCGGTCCTTGTGAATCACTGTACATGTGACAGTGCCAACTGGTCCTTTTGAACCAGGCATGAATGCGTCGGTGACAATGCTGTTTCTTATGAATCACCGTGTCAGTGACAGTGTGAACTGGTCCTTACGAATCACTGTGTCAGTCACAATGCCAACTGGTCCTCATGAATCACCGTGTCAGTGACAGTGCTAACTAGTCCTTATGAATCACCGTGTCAGTCACAATGCCAACTGGTCCTCATGAATCACCGTGTCAGTGACAGTGCTAACTGGTCCTTATGAATCACCAGTGACAGTGCTAACTGGTCCTTATGAATCGCCGTGTCAGTGACAATGCTAACTGGTCCTCATGATTCACCGTATCAGTGACAGTGCTAACTGGTCCTTATGAATCACCAGTGACAGTGCTAACTGGTCCTTATGAATCACCGTGTCAGTGAGAGTGCTAACTGGTCCTTATGAATCACCGTGTCAGTGAGAGTGCTAACTGGTCCTTATGAATCACCGTGTCAGTGACAGTGCTAACTGGTCCTTATGAATCACCGTGTCAGTGACAGTGCTAACTGGTCCTTATGAATCACCGTGTCAGTGACAGTGCTAACTGGTCCTTATGAATCACCGTGTCAGTGACAGTGCTAACTGGTCCTTATGAATCACCGTCCCAGTCACAGTGCTAAGTGGTCCTTATGAATCACCGTGTCAGTGACAGTGCTAAGTGGTCCTTATGAATCACCGTCCCAGTCACAGTGCTAAGTGGTCCTTATGAATCACCGTGTCAGTGACAGTGCTAAGTGGTCCTTGTGAAGCAGGCAGGAATGTGAGGGTGACAGTGCTAAATGTTCTCCCCCAGCCCTGCCGACATGGATGCAGATTCTGAGTGTTCCAGCATCGTTGGGTGAGTAGTGGGTTCTGCTGATGGCTGTGCTGCTTTCTGGGCAGGTCAAGGTCATCACCGACAGAGAGACAGACGGACGAACAGACGGACAGAGAGACATACATACATACATACATACATACATACACACACACACATAGTTCGACAGACATACACACATACATAAATACATACATACATAGATCGACAGACAGACAGACAGACAAACATACAAACAAATAGGCAATGATAAAGACAACGATATATATTTTTTTTCTGAATGAATAGAATGTTTATTTCAAGGGGAGACTCAACAATCCTGTAGTCTCGCAATTTTTTTTCTTCTTCTCAATTTGAAAGGTTTGCCTAAGAAATACATTTGTTTAAATCTATTCTAAAATTCAGACTGGTATTTTGACACGAGAGTAGCATGTCATATCTGTTCTTACTAATCGAACTTTTGTTGTTGATGTTGTTGTTTGAAGGTACAGAGAAAACATCTTAGCTGACAAACCTTTTGCTTTCGCTAATCGTCTTCAAAATCCATTGACACATAGCAGTTGCATGACATGGGATATCCACGTCTTTTTGCAGAACTGTTAAAGTAAAAGATAATCTAGCATGTGACGGGCCTTTCTGGACAATCTTTCATATGACATGTTGCACACTCTGACCCAGTAATCTATGCATCTTTCGGCTGATAGCACATGCACTGGATAGCGAAGGAGATATTCAAGCACCATTCTGTCTTTATTCCAACGTTAAAGTATCTTTTCACACATACAAGCAGGCGTGTCATTCCAAGAATATTATCAAGAATTTGGTAGCCTCACATTTCTGCGCTCTACAGTAAAATAGGAGTAACCAGAGTATCCAATATCTTTTTTTTACCCTGAAAAGCCTTCTCTGAGTATATCCTCTTGCTTCCGACGACAACTGCGCATTTGATATGCTATGATGTCAGATTTATTACTGGGTTCATCCACAGCACACTTCAGAGATAACTTGGTTGAAAATAATGTGATCCTGAAATAATTGTAGTTATTTACAACCGCCGTGACATCCACATTCTAAGAACTCACGCCTTTCTGAATACTATTATTTTAGTCTCGTCCAAATTTACAGTGAGGGAAAATTGTCAGCATATTGTTATGAAATCTGACCAACAGTGAGCCAGAGACAGAACAACAGAGACGGAGGAGAGAAAACAGAGAGAAAGAGAGGGGGGAGGGAGAGAAGAGAGGGAGAGAGGGAGAGCGAGAGGGAGAGAGAGAGGGAGGGGGAGAGAGGGAGAGAGAGAGGGGGAGAGAGAGGGGGAGAGGGAGAGGGAGAGAGAGAGGCAGAGAGAGAGGGAGGGGGAGAGAGGGAGAGGGAGGGGGAGAGAGAGGGGGAGAGGGAGAGAGAGAGAGGGGGAGAGAGAGGGAGAGAGAAGGAGAGAGAGAGAGGGAGAGAGAGGGGGAGAGAGAGAAAGGGAGAGAGGGAGGGAGAGAGAGGGGAGAGAGAGAGAGAGAGGGGGGGAGATAAAGAAAGAGAGAACGAACAAACGAACGAAAACAGAGAGAGAGAGAGAGAGAGTCAGAGACAGAGAGAGAGACAGACAGAGACAGACAGAGACATAGACAGAGAGAGAGAGAGAGAATAAGCAGAAGAAGAAGAAGAAGAAGAAGGAGAAGGAGGAGAAAAAAGAAGAAGAAGAAGAAGAAATGTTCCTATTTGTATTCTATCATTTCTATTTTGCACTTGGTTTGTTGGTTTCCTTTGACAGTCTACTTGTTCTTCTAATAACCCCTTTACTTCTTTATTTTTTTTCTTTTCTTTTTTCAACATCTGCTATTGTACTACAATATGATCTGTAATGTACTACAATATGATTTGATACCTAATTATGTTTATGTATGCATATGCATACATATCTGTATGTACATGTAGACATATGCATGCATGTGGGTATATGTGCAAATATGTGTATGCATAAGGGTGTGTGTGTTTAGGGATGAGTGTGTGCATATGTGTGTGTGTGTGGGTGGGTGTGAGTGTGTGACAGTGTTCCCTTCATTATATTTTTTATGATGATGATGGTCCGTTGATTAGTATTATAATTATCATCATTAGCAGCAGCAGCAGCAGCAGCAGTAGTAGTAGTAGTAGTAGTAGTAGTGGTAGTGGTAGTAGTAGTAGTATTTACTATTGTTATTATTGTTGTGTCTTATCGTTACTTTTTTTTTGTTGTCACAAGGACAGATTAGAAGACTAGGCAATGCCTAAAATCTTTATCCTTGAGTAATAATGTTTTTGAATCTTGAATCTTGAATCTCTCTCGTTCTTGTAGTTTCAGTTTCAGTAGCTCAAGGAGGCGTCACTGCGTTCGGACAAAACCATATACGCTACACCACATCTGCCAAGCAGATGCCTGACCAGCAGCGTAACCCAACGCGCTTAGTCAGGCCTTGAAAAAAAAAGGTGAATAAATAATAGATAAGCTTACATAAATAAATAATAATTATAATATAGAAAAAGGTAGTAGTAGTAGTAGTAGTAGTAGTAGTAGTAGTAGTAGTAGTAGTAGTAGTAGTAGTAGTAGTAGTAGTAGTAGTAGTAAT
>NC_134904.1:11456579-11469079 GCF_041734735.1 Babylonia areolata | reverse complement strand
CTATATAATTGTGTTGTTGAGTGTGTCTTTATTTCTTTACCCGTTACGACATAAGCAAATTAACAAATTATTCTATTTTAATGTGAAAGTTTGCAGTTTAGATAAACGGAATGTAATACGGGGGAGCTTGTGTTAAGTTTATTATTCATGAATTTTGTTCATTGAATGATAAAACTTTTGTGTTGTAATGTGGATGAAATGCTCCTTTCTTTCACGTCGCCTCTTGTATCATTAAACGTGTTAGAAATGTCTCTTTTTGGACATGATCAAGCATTCATGTACCTTGTTGTCGTTCTCTGTCAGCATCCACCACCATCACCCAAGGGTGGATTACTCCCGCCATGGGTACGCAGACTACAGCCCGGGCCGGCAGCTCCACAGCTTCTCCCCGTCCAGACATCAGGACAGGTGGAGCCAGAGCCACAGAGGCCAGGTGTACAGCTCGGGATCCAGCCCCTCCACGTTCGAAGAAGTGGAGTCTCTCTGCCTGTCCGGGTCCTCCAGCGAGCCGTCATCCCTCTACAGGCAGCAGCTGCGGAACCTGCCCAGGCCCTTGCTGGGGAACGGGCTGGGGCAGAACCACCAGCAAGGGCAGCTCCGGAACGGGAGGTACCTGTCCAGGCAGAGCTCAGGCGCCAGCACGTCCACCTCCAGCGGCAACCTCCCGGAGCAAGGGGACGGGCCGCGCAGGGGTCCCATGGCCGGGGCACCGTGTGAAAACCGCCACGCGGAGGCGCTAGACCCTCGGCATCATCAGTCGGACCTCAGCGACCAGACGATCTGGGACGGTGTCTTCAGGCGCGTCCTTGAATGGAACCAGGCATGCGCCGCCCTGGCTTTAGGCAGAGGGGGGTTTGGGCCCAGCGGATTTCCCCCAGTGCATCATCCCGGTTCTATGCACTCGTCTCCGAGTCATTTTGCTCAAGTGACTCCCGGGAGTTTTCCGCCAGGAGGCGCTTTCTTGCCGTTTCCTCCAGCAGGGATGCTGCACCACTCCTCTTCTCCCTGCCACGTGACCCCGGGTGGAGTCCCCCCGCCTCCGGTGTCCCCAGGTGCCGGTGCTCACTCCCACCCAGTGTCAGCGCCGACCGACCACAGGAGGCCGGACTCGAACAAAGAGAAGCCGCTGTCTCCAACCTCGGACATCACTCACGTCAAGAAGCGCCGGGACCTGATCCTGCCTGATGAAGAAGACGAGTTATCCTTCTCTCCGCGATCTTCCAGCCGGACACCAGAGGTAAAGAGGAAACCTGCAGTCAGCACACACAGCGGACACACCCCTGCCACCTGCTCCCTGTCCTCAAAGCAAGCCAGTTCCGAGTCCATGCTGTCCTCCATGTCGTCCATGTCTCAGAGCCAGGACCTTGCCTGGAGGGAGCAGTTCGACCACGACTGGCGCGAAGCTCAGCACGCCGCCTGGAGAGAGCAGGCCGACCAGGGCTTCGGGGACCCCTACGTCTATCCCTGGAGGAGATCTGACCCCAGCCAGCAGTTGTGGAGGGACCCTCCCATGCTCTTTCAACCCCCTGCTGCTCCAGCTTCTGCTATGTTCATGCAACCTGGCTACCACAACCCTGGCCGCGTGCTGAGCCGTGGTATGAGCATGGAGAGTATGACCAGCTTTGGGATGGTGACACCACCCGAATCCTGCATATCCCCTTATGGATCAAGTTCGCAGAATCCGGCAGAGGCGATGCTGATGAATCTGGGATTTGGAGGCTCTGCCGAGGGATTTCTGCCTGAACGGTTCCTGAGAGACTGGTACAGCAAAATGTCTCGAGCTCCTGGTCAGTGCCCTATGAATCCTCCACGACAGCCAGAGAACAGCCCTGCACCTTACAACAACACTCATGCTTCCAGCAACTTTCACAGTCCTCGAAACAGTTACAGTCCTAGATTCCCCCTTACGACTAAGCCTAGTTACGAAGATTTGAGGTCAGCATCAGATCTTCATCGCAGGATCGCCCAACCATTCAACCGGTCCGCCTTCCAAGCCAGCGATCCTCCAGAGACCCCCACGTCCTTACTGCCGCCGAACCTGGGGAAAGAGTCCCGCACTGACAGACTCAAACAGTACATTGAGGCTTACGCTCACAACATGAACAGTACAACAGATGCTAGGTCAGTCAGAATACGGCAGTTTGCCTGCTCTCGGCAGAAGTCTCTGCCATCGTATCTTGAAACACTGACGGAGGAGGAAGAAATCAAGTCCCGCCACACATGGCAGAAACCTCAGGACGGAGAATGTCGCCTGCAAGCTTTCCTCCGTGAAGACTCACTGAGCACGGCCAGTGGACACAGTGACTCGCAGTGCGCCTCGTCAGGTGGGGGCAGCAACGAGCAGAGCTTGGTGGGTTCAGAAAGTGATTCACTCAGCGGCTCTGATCACGTGGACTACAACCAGAGGATTAGGCAGCGACGCTTGACGTCGTGTGAGCAGTCCAGCTGTGTTCCCGCCTCACAGTCTGTTCCCGTCACCTCGCGCGTTCTGAAGCTGAAAGTGCCCAACCCGGCAGAGAGACGAGCACGACTGAAGTTAGATTCAATACATGTGCATGGTGAGGAAGTCCCTGATGTGACAGACACTCAGTCGAGAGGCATCTCAGCTAACAATATTCCAGAACGGACTGGAAAACAGCTTGTGCAGCGAACCTCTGCTGCAGAAAGTCCGAAAGGAAAAGAGATGCAAACAGACGTTTTATGCAAATCGATTAGTCCTACAGCATCTCAATCTCCAAAGAAAGAATGCAAATCTGGATCTTCAAACATCAGACCTAAGTCACCATTTCTGATAAAAACAAAGCCGGGTGTCGATGCTGACAACGTTGGAGATACAGGGCAGAAAGCGTGCTTTGGTATCTCATCAGTACCCAGAGATGTTCCTGGAATCACAGCGCCCTGTGGCCTTGACAAAAACAGATTGTACGTTTCACAGATTCCATTAGAAAGCCCTGTGCGTCGATGTCACGTTTCATCTGCACAATCCTCTTCTGACCTCCAGGAAAACACGTATGAATTTCAGCGCGCCTTCACAAAGCCAGACACACAGAGAATTTATCAAAGTAAGAATGAGATTTCTAAAAAGGATCACATCTGTGATACTGACCAGAAACGTCAGAAGTCAGACTCGCTTTTGTCAACAGAAAGCATGGAAGTGGCTAATATTTTTGATAATTCCGGCCACACCAATCCAAATTTTACAGAGAGACCACCTCTGGCATCTGTAGGTTCAGCCAGAGTGTCGGGTGAGAGACAAATAGAACCTGCCATGATTTCTATAGTGCTGGAAGATGTTGACGGAAACCTGACAGATAACGTGGACAATTTTGAAACGGGTATCATTCACCGGCAACGTCACCAACAGCAACAGTCTGAGGAAGCAGCACAGCAGGACGATCTCCTGCAAATCCCACCCTACTCCTCCTCCACACCCCTGTCCCCCATCCCCCTGTCCCCTGTAACAGTCATTGAGGTCAGTTTGGACAATCAGCAGGACTCCATTGACACTGAAGAAAGTGTGGGCAGTTCTAAAGACCCAAATGACGATGATGACGACACGTGTGATGATCACAATGAAACGGTCCAGCCAGTTTCAGATTCTCCCAAAGACAATGTTGAAGGATCAGAAGACCACTGTTCAGGTAAAGGTGTTTCAAGCTCTATGCCTTCGTCAGGTAAATGTTGTCAAGGGAAAGGATTGCAGGGAGAAAACAGCGCTGCGTGTGATTCTTCGACAGATGTAGATGATGACGCAGCACCAGCAGTGTTATTGTTTAGTTCCGTCTCTCCTCAGACATCCAGCTCTTCGTCACCATCAGTGACAGGCACGGCATTTCGTGTGACCGATGTTGGCATCCAGGCTGATGATGGCAGACTGTCCCCGCTTGTGCTTCTCAACCAAGAAGTCTTGTTTGCTGATCTGGTTCAGAATGACAGTGATGAAGAGCTGTACTTAGTTTCTGATCAGGCAACGCAGTGCGGTGATGGAGCTTCACAAGACAAACCAGATGCAAGCAACACTCAGGATCCAAAGCAGTTACGAGAACGTGCGATCACAACAATGTGTGACACAAGCTGTCAAACAGGACGTCTGATTTTGTACGAAATGTCTTCTCAGACGGACACATCACAGTCTGCACAAACCAAAAGCTTGCAGCAAACTGATTCTTCTGAAGGAAATTTTAATCATATTTCTGCTTCAGAGCATAGCATGCTGTCTACCGAGGATTTGGATTTATTCAAAATGCACAGAGTCAAGTCAGGGTTTGCACATAAACACCTGGACTCTACATTATCTGAATCATCGTTAAAGGCTCTTACAAAGAGCAGCTCTTTGGAGCCAAACACAACTCAGTCATTTGATTTTGATTTTTGGGAGTACCTGTGTATGGATTACCCATTAAAGCTGACAAGGCCTCAGGCATCCAATCCTGCGGAAAAGCATACTCAGGATTTCGCTCCCTCATGCAGAGCTAAACCAGATACACGTATTCCTGGTTACCTCAGAAACTCTTCTCCTGACGTTGCTAAATCTGTCAAGAAAGCTGAAACGTGTGCCTCTTCAGAAAGTCATGGAGATGTTAGAGTGCTGGCTCTTCACAGTGCCACATCTTCTCCACCAAAACCCCGTCATGATCCTTCAGGGCGTCCATGTCTGCACTCTTCTACAATCACCTGTCCGTCTATTCCTACAAAGGACTCAGCAAAACAGGAAGGGAATCATACCTCAGCTGCAAGGGTTCAGACTCTTTTACAAACTTGCAGTGATTCTTCATTGTCAAAAGGTGCTGCAAATGTATCGTCTTTTGTGTCTGTGGCGCCAAAATTGAACAAAGTCGTTGATACAAGCTTCAATGGGTATATTCTTGACAGAACAGACGATGAATCCTGTTGCTCATGTTTGAATACAAAGCCACTGGAATCACGGAAGGTTGCTCGAGACCAAAATGTTGAACAAGGAGTTGTTAAAGTTTATGTTTCTCAGTTGAACTTTCAGGTCGGTGACTACAGAAACATTGTTGATAGTGTAGGTGTCAGTTCGCGTGAAAGTGATGTAAACTTTGACAGACGTGAAAATGATAACAATTTTGACAGTTCAGTTGACAGACATGTGAACGCTGCATTCACTGTCTCTGGCAAGAAAACAAGGTGCAGTTCAAAGGTGACAACTTTGATTATTGAACCTTCGGTGGAATCACAAACAGAATTCGAAGATTTCTCCAAAGCACACTGTAACGTAGATCAAGGATCCACCAGTTCACATCATCAAAGAATGGAAGACACGTGTCCTGTGAAAACACAGAGTCTTGATACATGTGTGTTGAACCACGGCAAGGACACAGACCCTGACATGGACAGTGGAATCATTGACTCCCCCACGTCTTCCTCCCTTGTGTCTCACGACGAGGAACAGACCAACACCGAGCAGAACAGGAAGATGGATGCTGCACCTGCCGTGGGGAGGGGAGAATCAAATGCCGATTCATGTAACAAAACCTTTAGGAGCACTGAAGAGGCCAGAGAATATGTTTTGTCAAGGTTTCTCCTGAAAGGTTCTGCTGATTCTAAATCAGGAAGCTTCACAGAATCCCCAAAAGGTACATCCCACGGCAAGGAATCACATGGCAAGGGAGGGCAATCCCAATCACACAAACTGGAGGAAACTGCAGTTCCATCACAAGACCATGTAGCAAACTTTGCCTTTTACAATACAGCTGACCAAGATTCATTGGACAGATTGATGCACAAGTCATTGATGAAAGGCGACAGTTCCGGAAATGGGAACGAACTCTCAGAACGAAGTGCAGAGGACAAGAAAAACAGACAGGAATTGAAAGCGTCTGTTGATGTAACAACAGCGAGAAAAACGTTGGGGTTGTCTTCTTGTGAAGAAAAAGATGCATTGAAAGAAATGGCTGCAGACCGCTTTCTTCTTCGTGCACGAACAAACGACCACCCAGACAATGCAGTCAGGCATGATGAAAACCTCTTTGAAACACAAACAGATATGCACATACCAGCTTCCACTACCACTGAACATGGAGGCACACCAGAAAGAAATCCAGCAAAGAATGCAGCCTCTCAGCCCGCAGAAACTGACGCGTGTATGGAATACGTGGACTCTGTTGATTCCGAAAGTGCCTCACGCCTCATTGACATGTTTGTTGCATCTGTTCTTCGGTCCGCATGCCATGAATTATATTGGAATTACATGGATGACAGACAGAGATTACATAACAGTGTCCAGACTCAGGTTCACACGTGTAGAGCAGCACTGACAGAGGTGAAAGTATCAGACAACTTCGCTGAATCACTCCAAAAAGAAAACAATGTTTACGCATATCGAGAAACTAAAACCTCCAACAAAAACAATTATTCACATTCAAAAGACAATGAATCCAACGTGGAAGGTCTGAAGGCACGCAGATCTTTTTCTGCACATCCCATTGCTGTAGCTGTTCAAGATTCCAGGAAAACAAACAACGAAAACAATGGAGAGCTCAAGGATTCTGTGTCCGATGCCAGTTCAGGACAGTCTCTTGTCTGTGTTTCATCTGAACCTGTTGTCACAGAGAACGTTCGTCAGAAGGAGTGCAGAGATTTGACTGGTGCACAGACCAACAGCTTTGCTGAGGACACACACCTGCTGTGCTCACAGACACCTTTCTCTCTTGCACGTGACATGGCGCCAGCAGCCTGTCTGGAATATGGTTTTCGTTCCTACTCTCCCAGACTTGCTGACATGCAAGGTAGTTTGAGAAGTTGTTTGAATCCTGACAGAGGTCGGTCAGCAGATTCTTTAGACTCTCTGTGTGCAAACTGCTCTGGAAGCATTGATGATATTCTTGATGCTTTTGATGTGGTTGATGAAACGCCTGTTTCACAGCATGAACATACAGGTCTGGATGACGTGACATGCCCATCTGTGTTTACACAAGTATCTCAGTGTTCAAGAGAAGATTGTAATTTTGGGAACAATGCAGCCACTCAAGCCACAAGCACTTCACACAACGTACTGTCAGACACAGATTGTTGTGCTTTACCTGCAGTGTTAACAGATTCCTATGCTTCACATAACGACCTGATTTCAGAAGGTTTGAGAGACAGTGGATCTTTTGTCCTCGTAAGTGACCATTTGATTGTATCTGAAAATATTTGTGGTGAGGTACATGGACAGACTTGTTCAGAATCTCATACAACTCCTTCAGGAGAACCTGAAACCAACACAAACCATTGGACAGATGGCTCACAATCTACAGACCCTTCAGAACCTCTGACAGACGCAAAGCTAACACAGCTGATCTTAATGGGTGACGAACATCCTGACTTTCAACGTCTGAAGGAGCAAGGAATTCTTATGGATTCGTTCGAAAGTAGTCCTTCTTTTACGACACCAGATAATGAGATCGACAGTGACGAAGATGGCATGCGTTCTGTAGGTCAATCAGTCTTATCTCCTTCATTTGTTGAAGATCAGCAGTCTAATGCAGGGGTTTGTTCCTTGAGTGTTGAAACGAGAAACGGTGACAGCAATGAAGAGGCAAACGTGTGTAATGACAGTGATTTGGGTTTGGCGTCAGACAGTGCTGAACGCCAGAACAGAGAGACGGCAAGAAACATAGAAGTAGTTCCACAAGAAGCTCAGCTTGGTTCCAAAGTGTCAGTTCAGTCTCTCACTCATTTTTCACTTAATGACAATGAAACACAATCAAAAGAACCCTGCAATGACAATCGACATAGCGTCGAAAAAAGCGTGTTCACATTTGAAGCTGATTATGACGAGACACTCAGGTTTCTGTCATGGTCAGATCACTCAGCTGTGAGTGACACTGTGTCCGTGGATCACAGCACTGTGTGTCCTCTGACTGATGAGCGACACAGCCCTGTGTCACCAAAACTGCAGGCACTGGAAGACACGTACCACAGAACTGCGGGGTTCACTTGTAACAGCAACATGAATTTTGATGACTGTCACTATAAACCAATACCACTCGTCACATCGTGTGAATCAAACCATTTCACCAGTGACGCTGGGGACACAGAGAGCTCTGGAGAAGCTCAGCGCACCTCTCCCACGTCAGGTTCGCTAGATGCCAGTGACTCTGCACAAACTACTGATCCATTTCTTCTCGATAAGCTTCGTGGAGATATTTCTCCTTTGTCCGAGGAAAACAAACAGCAAATCCGCTCACAGTTATTCTTGTCTCTTCATCCTATGCAGTCCAAGAGTTTTGACAACACTGCAGGCCCCGAAAACTCGAGAAATCTGTCAGCAGCTCAGCGAAGAGAGGCTTACAACAAGGTGACTTCAGATCGTTCAGGCTTTGGCATTTCCTGTTCCTTTTCTGAAGAAAACCTTTCATCCCCGCCACTGCGTCCACGAAGGTTTCAGCGCTCTATGTCTAAAGAGTCTAGCTGCTCTGATCTCAGTCCAAAAAGAACGAAACGAACAGTATCCAGAAGTTCCCCAACCTTCAACACCGGTCAAGCCTGTTCTGGAAACAGTTTGCAAGTTCCTAACATGGCGGAATCATCGGTGTCAACAAAGAAGACGTCGATGAGGCGGAGCCAGTCTCCGCTGGGCTCAGAACATTCTCCTGTGTCGAGCCGTCAGTCGTCCTTTGGGGAGAGTGACGTCCCTCCAAAGATAAGCTCGCCAGGTGTCAGCAGGCCCACTTCCCCAGTCAGCAGAATGCCAGACGTTCTGCTCTCCCCACAGCCCCACTCTCCATCATCCAGGGCTCCGTCACCAATCCCGGACGTCACCATCTCCTCTGTCAACCAGTCTCTGGAGCTGGTCAGCTTCGCTAGTTCTCCGGAAGGTTCTTCACGGGGCAGTTCTCCACCCTGTGACGCTCCTGCACACAAGTTCAGCCAGTCGCCAGGAAGAATAACAACCGCCGTGTTTCAAAACAAAGATGCTGAACTTTTGTTGGATTCTCATTCGAAAATGAACGAAGACAACATGGTTTCACGAGGCACATCAACTCACAAAACAGAATCCACGAACTACCCAGAACGTCTGTCACCGTACAGGTACGTAGAATCATCCCCTCAAAATCGTTCACCACGTTTCACAAAATTCCGTGCCCTTCACAAATTCGAAACAGTCTGCTCACCGGATGGGTCACCGGTGCAAACCATAGCCAGCATGTTCAGGAGTCACTCGTCTTCCGGGGATGAAGCAGGTCCGCTGCAGATCCCAGTCTCCCGCACCTTCTACTCCTCGAAGCATTCACTGTTGCCTCAGCCTCGGGCCCGTCTGTGGTCTGTCGGAGACATTAATTCCTCATCCACGGAGTCTCCGATGCCCAGCACACCTCCTCTGTCTAGAGACCATTCCTCAACATCAGACAGCTCTTCATCACACAAAGACAGTCAGTCAGCCACCTCTGCGGGAATGCCAGTGTCCACGTGTGTTTCTCCAAAGTCCCCTACCACAGAATGTGCTCAGCCCGTCAGTGGACCACCAGTAGACACACACCTCTCACCGGAAGTCCTTTCTTCCAGGGCTGCTTTTCAATGTGAGGGATCCAGACCCACAACTCTTTGTTCTGAGACGTGCTCAAGCGAAATTGATGCATCACAGAAGCACAGTTCAGAACCTTCATCAACTGATAGTTTTGTGCATTCTACACCTGATCAAGATGGTTGTCCCAAAGCGTCTTCTCCTGAATCAGATCCGCTCAAAGCTCTGCATTTGCGGAGGTCCAGATTCCAGAAACCAGAGGCCACCTTTTCTTTGCAGCAAAACTCTAGCAGCTCGGATCAGAGTTCCTTTGAAACCGGTGCCTCTCCTCGCCGGAGATTCTTCTGGGCAACTGGCCAGAAGACAGTGGTGTCAACAGAGTCATCTTCAAAGGAGTGCATCCAGGGAGACTCTGCTCCACAGAGAGTGATAAGCATGTGGACATCCAGCGAGCCACCAAGAGGAAGTCTTCAGACTGACCCAAAACCCTGGGTTCCAGCCAACACTACACGTGATTCCAGTTCACCCTCCTCAGATCAGTTAAGTTCCGACATGTCCCCTGTTCATTCCAGGAATTCTGGTCACGAAGAGGAGAGAAAACTGGACAGTGGTCAGCCGTCTGCAATGTCTCCAGCTGCCCTGTCGGCTGGCTACATAGAGAAGAATCACCAAACATCTTCACCATCTCCTGATATCAGGCAACAGTTTGATTCTTAGGTCAGCGAACTAAAGGCGTGTAGAAAAAGAAAATGATGCTCGTACTCTGTGACTTTTATTGTGCGAAATGAGTAGTGTCTGTTATCGGGATTAGTGATAAATGTGTAAAAGTTGTTCAGAAGTACAACCGTACTGCTCCTTGTCATGCAGTGATTCAGCCCATTCCCATCTTTGGACATCAAGCAATCGTTCTTTCATACACTGCAAAAGTGGTGACATCAGAGAGAGAGAGATAGAGACAGAGAGAGGGGGTTGAGAGAGAGAGAGAGAGGAGGAGGAGGAGGAGGAGAGAGACAGAAAGAGACAGAGAAGGGTAGCAAGGGGAGAGAGAGAGACACAGAGAGAGAGAGAGAGAGAGAGAGAGAGAGAGGAGGAGGAGGAGAGAGACAGAAAGAGACAGAGAAGGGTAGCAAGGGGAGAGAGAGAGAGAGAGAGAGAGAGAGAGAGAGAGAGACAGCGAGAGAGAGCCTGTTTGTAGTTTTCTATCCTGGTCAACGTCTCACAGGCAGTCTAGAACATGTCTGTAGCTTCGATCCTTACCAACATCATCAACGTCATGTAGAACACGTGCGTGTAGCATCCACCTTTGTCGCTGTTCACCTGTCTGTAAATTCTTTATCCATGCTTCTATGGAGGCCGGAAATCTGTATCGTGCACCTTTAACAGTGCCTCCTAGGTGACCCAGAACCTGTCTGTATCGTCCACCCTCATCATAGTCTCCTTGGTAATCCAGAATCTGTAGCACCCATCCTTTTCAGTGTGTCCCTGAGGAGACCTAGAATCTGTCAGAAACAACCCTTGTCAAAGTACCCAGGAGGATTTGTCTCTGTCTGTAGAATCTATCGTTCAGAGTGCCCTCGAGGGACGTTTCAGCGACTCCCTGTTCGTGTTCGTGTTGTGTCATCCAGCTGTTGGAAGTCTTGGAAATGGAACTGTTTGCCACTCTTCCCATCCAAAACCTATTGTTTTCATGCAGTGTGTGTGTGTGTGTGTGTGTGTGTGTGTGTGTGTGTGTGTGTGTTTGTGTGTGTGTGTGTGTGTGTGTGTGTGTGTGTGTGTGTGTGTGTGTGTGTGTGTGAAAGATATCATGTTACTAATGAATGAAATGTGGACGTTAACAATGCTACGATTGTCACAAGTCGTGACACTTTCATGTTTTTCATGCAGCAGTTAAGAGTGGATTAATTAAGCATCGTCTTCATGATGTCGTGAGAGTCAATGACGACAAGGTTTCACAACTTATTGATCCGTCATTGACATGCATTCTTCGATTGGAATTGTGCAAGTGACTCTAAACGCCCGTGCCTTTATGTAAGCGTATCAGGACAAATCATTTCAAGACATGTATAATTTGATGTGTGACATTATTCTCCTTTTCTTCGTTCATGTCGTTATCATTCTGTACCATGGTTAGGTTAAATGTGCCAAAGCCTTTTATTTCTCTGTGTGAAATTCGGGCTGCTCTCCCCAGGGAGAGCGCGTCGCTACACTACAGCGCCACCCATTTTTTTTCCCTGTGTGCAGTTTTATTTGTTTTTCCTATCGAAGTGGATTTTTCTACAGAATTTTGCCAGGAACAACCCTTTTGTTGCCGTGGGTTCTTTTACGTGCGCTACGTGCATGCTGCCCACGGGACATCGGTTCATCGTCTCATCCGAATGACTAGCGTCCAGACCACCACTCAAGGTCTAGTGAAGGGGGAGAAAATATCAGCGGCTGAGCCGTGATTCGAACCAGCGCGCTCAGATTCTCTCGCTTCCTAGGCGGACGTGTTACCTCTAGGCCATGACTCCATATAGGGCTTGACATGGGAAGGCGGGGCCCAATCCTCTCCTTCCACCACTTTAATCTTCCCCAACCGAAGTAAAAAAAAAAGGATGTTCCCATTAGCGCCGGGGTGGGGGTGAGGAAACTAGGAGTACAGTGCCTTTCCCAAACGAACAAATCACCATACCGACATCAGGCCTCAAACCAAGGAACGCCTTCATCCCTCCAGTCCCTTCAGCGCATACACAACTCTGTTGCCCGACTCGTCCCCAGAAAGAAAGATCTTGAGTATATCACTCCTCTTTTATAACATCTCCATTCGTTCCCTGTCTCACACAGAATAAAGTACAAGATCTGCACTCTATCTTATATATGTATTCACAAATCTGCCCCTTCCAATCTCTGTGGCTGCCTTCACCTCTCGCTCTCAACGATCGGCTTCGGATCCACTCTGTTTACACATACCCAGATTCAAACGCTCCACTGTTGGCCGCCGTTCTTTCTCTGTCTCTGGACCTTGCATTTGGAATGAACTACCTCTTTATCT
>NC_134904.1:11434079-11436579 GCF_041734735.1 Babylonia areolata | reverse complement strand
ATAATGACTCCTCTTGTTGTGTCAGAATATCAGATCAAAGTGCCAAGTTTAGAGAATACAAAAAATATAAATATATCAGTAAATGCAGTTTACATATAATTAGGCTTCATTTTTTAAATTTTTTTGTGCCCATCCCAGAGGTGCAATATTGTTTTAAACAAGGTGACTGGAAAGAACTGAATTTTTCCTATTTTTATGCCTAATTTGGTGTTAACTGACAAAGTATTTGCAGAGAAAATGTCAATTTTAAAGTTTACCACGGACACACAGGCACACAGACACACACACACACACACAGACAACCGAACACCGGGTTAAAACATAGACTCACTTTGTTTACACAAGTGAGTCAAAAATTGAAAATAAAGGACAGAAAAAGCACACACACACACACACACAGCTTGAAAATAAATTCAGAAGAAGACGAAGAAGAATACATTGTACTTATGTGGTGCGATAGCCCTATATAGTGCGCTCTAGGCGCCTCACATGAAACAACATTTATACTATCACATAACACTACATGAGGACATAGGAGAAAAAAAAAAGAAATTCAAAATCCATACGTAAACACGAAAACAATACTATAAATTGCAGATATAGATAATACAGAAGGCATAAGATATGCGTTACACACGCACACGCGCGCTTGCACACACACACACACACACACACACACACACACAGTGAACATCCACCCACAAGAACAACACATTACATGAAGACTTCATTGACGGGCGCAATAGCCGAGTGGTTAAAGCGTTGGACTGTCAATCTGAGGGTCCCGGGTTCGAATGACGGCGCCTGGTGGGTAAAGGGTGAAGATTTTTACGATCTCCCAGGTCAACATATGTGCAGACCTGCTAGTGCCTGAACCCCCTTCGTGTGTATATGCAAGCAGAAGATCAAATACGCACGGTAAAGATCCTGTAATCCATGTCAGCGTTCGGTGGGTTATGGAAGCAAGAACATACCCAGCATGCACACCCCCGAAAACGGAGTATGGCTGCATACATGGCGGGGTAAAAACTTTCAAACACGTAAAAGCCCACTCATGTGCATACGAGTGAACGCAGAAGAAGAAGACTTCATTGAACGGGGTGGGGGGGACATATGGGAGCTTAATTGATAAGGGTGGGAGGCAACATCCAGAGGCCATTTTGAACAGGTAGACTTTGCAATTTTGTTTTGAAATAGGACACAGTTGGTGAGTGACAGAGATCCAGAGGAAGAGAATTCCAGACAGAGAAGGTAGTTGATACTGAAAAAGCACTTTGACCAAAATATTCTTAATGGAGGGGACTCGAAGTAGCTTTTCTCCTGAAGACCTGAGAGAGAACGGGACGGATATTAACTCACTCAGTACGGCCAGTCCTCTCTTCTCCTCTACACAGACCCCTCGGATGTCCAGTGGGTGTCTGAATGACCCAACTTTTAGCTTCCGTCGTCAGAATTGTGGTTTTCTTTGTCAACATTCACGTCTTCAGTATAAGAGCCTTCCGCTTGCAATATTTGATGATGGTAATTGGGCTGAAACGCTATTAACGTCGTCTCTTTCGCCGTTCGTATGGAGAGAGTTAAAATATGAAGGACTCAAGATAAGTAAGACGGTAGAGTACCTCCAAAGTGGCTATAAGCCAATATATTGTATCATGTATTACTTATTTTGTCACAACAGATTTCTCTGTGTGAAATTCAAGCTGCTCTCCCCAGGGATAGTATGTCGCTACACTGAAAGCGCCACACATTGTTTTTTCCTGCCTGTAGTTTTTTTTATTTGTTTTCCAATCGAAGTGGATTTTTCTACAGAATTTTGCCAGGAACAACCCTTTTGTTGCCGTGGGTTCTTTTACATGCACTAAATGCATGCTGCACACGGGACCTCGGTTCATCGTCTCATCCGAATAACTAGCGTCCAGACCACCACTCAAGGTCTAGTGGGGGGGGGGGGGGGGGGGGAAGAGAGAAAAATACTGTTCTGTGATTCTAACCACTGCGCTCAGATTCTCTCGCTTCCTAGGCGGACGTGTTACCTCCAGACCATCACACTTCCATTATACTACTGCAATGACGGGAGCAATAGTTGAACTTTCAATCTGAGGGTCCCGGGTTCGAATCTCGGTGACGGCTCCTGGTGGGTAAAGGGTGGAGATTTTTCCGATCTCCCAGGTCAACATATGTGCAGACCTGCTAGTGCCTAAACCGCCTTCTTGTGTATACGCACGCAGAAGATCAAAATTTATTTAATACGCACGTTAATGATCCTGTAATCCATGTCAGCGTTCGGTGGGTTATGGAAACTAAGAAAATACCCAGCATGCACACCCCCGAAAGCGAAGTATGGCTGCGCTCATGGCGGGGTACATAAAAAAGGGTCATACACGTAAAATGTTACATGTCTGTCTGAATGTGTTTGTGTGCGTGCCTGAAATCTGATTGAATGACACAGAAAACGAATGATGAGCGCCCAATGGCAGCCGTCAGTCGGCTCTACCCAGCC
>NC_134904.1:11429079-11431579 GCF_041734735.1 Babylonia areolata | reverse complement strand
CATAATCCTAATGATGATGATGAAGATGATGATGATGATAATGATAATAATAATGACAATGATAACAGCATAAAATACTACTACTACTACTGGTGTGATGGTGGTGGTGGTGCTACTATTACTACTGCTACTACTACTACTACTACTGGTGTGAGGGTGATGGTGTAGGTGGGGGTGCTACTATTACTACTGCTACTACTACTACTGCTGCTGCTGCTGCTATTACTACTACTACTACTACTATGCACGCGCGTTGATAACGGGAGAAAACCACACTACCCATGTGCATTGATGGCCTAGAGGTAACGCGTCCGCCTAGGAAGCGAGAGAATCTGAGCGCGCTGCTTCGAATCACGGCTCAGCCGCCGATATTTTCTCCCCCTTCACTAGACCTTGAGTGGTGGTCTGGACGCCAGTTATTCGGGTGAGATGATAAACCGAGGTCCCGTGGGCAGCATGCACTTAGCGCAAGTAAAAGAAACCACGGCAACGAAAGGGTTGTTCCTGGCAAAATTCTGCAGAAAAATCCACTTCGATAGGAAAAACAAATAAAAATACTGCACGCAGGGGAAAAAAAAAAGGGGGGGGGGGGGGGGGGGGGGGGGGGGGAAGGGGGGGGGGGGGGGGGGGCGCTGTAGTGTAGCGACCCGCTCTCCCTGGGGAGAGCAGCCCGAATTTCACACAGAGAAATCTGTTGTGACAAAAAGAAATACAAATACAAATACAAACATGTTGTCCCTGCCCACGTTGCCAGGAGCTGGAGAGGTTCAAATCCCGCCTGGAGGAGAGTCAGAGCGGCTGGGGCCTGGCACAGAGGGAGCTGGTCGCCCTGGAGACAGCCTTCAGGAGGATGGAGAGGGACAAGAACGACGTCATACAGGTAGGACACTGAGACAGGAATGACGTCATACAGGTTGGACACCGAGACAGGAATGACGTCATACAGGTTGGACAGAATGGACACTGAGACAGGACTGACGTCATACAGGATGGACACTGAGACAGGAATGACGTCAAACAGGATGGACACTGAGACAGGAATGACGTCATACAGGATGGACACTGAGACAGGAATACCGTCATACAGGTAGGACAGGATGGACACTGAGACAGGAATGACGTCAAACAGGTAGGACAGGATGGACACTGAGACAGGAATGACGTCAAACAGGTAGGACAGGATAGACACTGAGAAAGGACTGACGTCATACAGGATGGACACTGAGACAGGAATGACTTCACACAGGTTGGACAGAATGGACACTGAGACAAGAATGACATCACTGAGGTAGGAGATGATGGAATGATACAGGTAGGACAGGATGGAGTTGTACATGTAATGCCTCCTCCTCTTCTTCTTTCATGTAGTGTTTTGTATCAAATCTCTGTGACTGGTGTAGATTTGCAAAGACGGGTTCGAAGGACAGGTCAATCCGTAGCAAGGACAGGTTGGAAGAACAGGCAATTCTTTGATGGGTGTGGATAAGCAAGAATAGATTGAGATTTGAGATTTGAGTTTTGAGTTCTGGGCTCTCTCTCTCTCTCTCCCTCTCTCTCTCTCTCTCTCTCTCTCTCTCTCTCTCTCTCTCTATCTCCCCCTCTCTCTCTCTTTCCCTCCATCTCTCTCTCTCTCTCTCTCTCTCTCTCACACCCTCTGTGTGTGTGTGTGTGTGTGTGTGTGTGTGTGTGTGTATGCTTTTGCATGCCGGCATGCGTGTTCGCGTGCATGTGTGCCGTTTGTCCGTCTGTCTGTCTGTCCCGTTCGTCCTTTTGTTAAAATGTATGTTACGAATGCATGATATTTCACGTTTGTAATAATTTTGTCGACTTGTAATGTAATGTAATTCTGTTTAATATGTTTGTGTGATGTACCGTATGTTTTAATTGAAAGAAAAGAACCTTCTTTGCAAGTGGAGTGATGGCCTAGAGGTAACGCATCCACCTAGGAAGCGAGAGAATCTGAGAGCGCTGGTTCGAATTACGGCTCAGCCGCCGATATTTTCTCCCCCTCCACTAGACCTTGAGTAGTTGTCTGGGCGCTAGTCATTCGGATGAGACGATAAACCGAGGTCCCGTGTGCAGCATGCACTTAGTGCACGTAAAAGAACCCACGGCAACAAAAGGGTTGTTCCTGGCAAAATTCTGAAGAAAAATCCACTTCGATATGGAAAACAAATTAAAAAAATGCACGTAGGAAAAAAAAAAAAAAAAAAAGGGTGGCGCTGTAGTGTAGCGACACGCTCTCCCTGGGGAGAGCAGCCCGAATTTCATACAGAGAAATCTGTTGTGATTAAAAAGAAATACAAATTCAAACCAAACCAAACAAAACAAACACGCGTTCTCCTCCCATCACGTGGCCCCGTGTAACTCAGCTTCCTTACTCCTCCTCCGGTAGGAGCAGAGCCAGGAGTACAAGGCCTTCAAACAGCTGGCCCGCAAGGAGAGCCAGGAGAACCGACAGCTTCTGTCCCAGCAGGTAGAAACCCTCACTTCCGAGCTG
>NC_134904.1:11401579-11424079 GCF_041734735.1 Babylonia areolata | reverse complement strand
ACGTCATGTCTTTCGGGTGAGACGATAGACCCAGGCCCCGTGTGCAGCACGCACTTGGCGCATTGAAAAAGAGCCCATGACAACGAGAAGTGTTGTCCTCTGGCAAAATTATGTAAAAAGAAACCCACTCTGAGAGGTACACAAATATATAAACATGCACTCAAGGTCTGACAAGAGCGTTGTGCTATGCTGCTGTCAGGTATCTGCCTAGCAGATGTGGTGAAGCGTACATGGATTTGTTCGAACGCAGAAACACCTCCTTGACAAAGTGAAACTGAAACTAAGAGTGTTCGTCTTACAGTCAAAGGAAATATCGTAGACTAAAAATCCTTATTGTATGATAGTCAGTCGTGTCCCATCAGAACAGCAGAGGAGGCAAAAGTTGTCCCAACTATCTGGGCTAGAATTTTGATTACAGTGGATAGTGTCTTGCCCAAGTTACATCCCCACTCTCTTGGCCCAAGAGGGGATTAGGACATTCGGCCACAAGGCTGCACCACTAAGAGCCAGTGCATGCAATCTTGCCTCCCAGTTTGAGAGTCATAGTCCTTCACAAAAGACTAAGCTGTAAATGACACACGTACTCTTATTAATCAATAGCTAGACAAACTTATTGTATTGTATTGTATTGTATTGTATTACTCTTTTTGTCACAACAGAATTCTCTGAGTGAAATTCGGGCTGCTCACACCAGAGAGAGCTTGTCACTACTGATCAGCTCCGCCCTTTTCTTTCTTTCTTTTTCCTGTGTGCAAGTGTATTTGTGTTTCTAACAAAGTGGATTTTTCTTCAGAATTTTGCCAGAGACAACTCTTGTGACTGTGGGTTTATTCCGAAAAAGGCCCAACACTCGGCTTGTATCACAGATTGACATAAGTTTACATTTGGGCCAACAGCAAAGTGAGAGCGGCATTATCAGAAGTTTCTCCAATGCAGTGGAGAGTTTTTTACAGCTTAGTCTTTTGTGAAAGACTATGACTCTCAAACTAGGAGGCGAAATTGCACTGGTTCTTAGTGCTGCAGCCTTGGGGGTTAGTTGGCCTTCAGGAACCATCCCAACGCCGACTGTCCTAAAACCCTCTTGGCCGAGACAGTGGGGGTGTAACTTGGTCAATACACTCACCACTATAATCAAATTCTAGCCCAGATGACCGGGACAGCAGTTGCATCCTCTGCTAGTCTGATGGTCATAGTCGGACACGACTGACTATCATATCATATCATATATCATATATCTATTCTGAATGACTAGCGTCCAAACCACCACTCAAGGTCTAGCGGAATGGGAAAAATCCATACTAGCGACTGTGGGATTCGAACCAGTGCGCTCAGATTCTCTCGTTTTCTAGGCGGACGCGTTCTACGTTACCACTAGGTTGTGTCTGCCTTTCTTTGGCTGGACCAAATGGATGACAGTGTTTGCTTGTCTGTCAATTTGCCTGTCTGTTTGTCTCTTTGTCTGCCTGTCCGTATGTCTGCCAGTCTTTCTGTTTGTACCTCTTTCGCTGGTGTAATGGAAACCGTATGTTCTGTCTGTCTGTCTGTCTGCCCGTCTGCCTGCATAATCTGAAACGTTGGAGTCTTGTTTTGCATCCAACAATTTCAAAAAAACGTTATGCATGCGTGTGAATGACTGGTATGAAAGCGCTTTGATTTGTCTCTGCATAAGATTCAGTGTTACATGAATATTTATCATTATCATCATAATCATAATTGTTATTATTATCATTAATAAACGTTCTCCATGTGTAATATGTAGAGACTCTGCACTCATCTGCTTCTTTTGGTTGTCTGTGCAGGAGAAAAACGCGGAGATCAGCCGTCTCCAGGAGACACTGAGAGAGATGCAGGAAACGCACAAAGCCGCCGAGAGAAGGCTGCAAGACAAACTGGACCTGCAGGTATACACTCACTGCTCTGAAAAATAGATGGATAGCGCATGCATTCTCTGAGCCCCTTTGCAAATTGAAGCCAGCAGAAGTGTTCAATCAGCCATTTTGCTACTCGTGTCAGTATAGCGCGAAGCGGTGACTTCATTTATGTTATGTAGCCGAGCGCTCAGCTGGCTACGATGACGGCTTCACGGCACGCTTTCACTTGCTCGCGGCGTTAGTTAAGCTGACATCCTGTGTGTGTCTCCACAGCAAATTTGCGCTACGTGTTACTGCACTGTTTGGTGAATAAACCATTGGCAGATATCAATCACGACACAGCATTTGGCATGTCGTGGGAGCAAGCATAACACAATTTCATTCGAAGATACACGGTTGCAGTTCAGACACTACCACCTAACTAGTTAGCAGACGACTTCTCATTGGTCTGACAGCCAGATACGAGTAACAATATGACGTCCAGTTGGCTTCCGCTTTCCTGGGGGGCCAATGTACTATCCAACTATTTTTAGAACAGTGGTATATACTGTCACAATCAGCTTCTGGGGATTGGTTGGCTGGTTGGTTATTTGGTTGGTTGGTTGTCTGATTGGTTGGCAAGTTAGTTTGGGGACAGTTTGCTTAGTTTAGTGCTGCTGACGCGTTTACGTTGATTTATGACACATATAATCCACTGGACTATTAATACTTGATCAGTAATCCTTTTCTTTTCTTTTTTGTTCATTATTTTGTTGGATTAGTGGTGTTTAGATGCTCTCCCCCCCCCCCACTCTCTGTGTGCGTGCGTGTGTATGTGTATGTTTGTGTGTGTGTTTGTGCATATGTGTATGTGTGTGTGTGTGTGTGTGTACGTGTGTTTGTGCATGTGTGTATGTGTGTGTGTCTGTGTGTGTGTGTGTACGCGCGCGCGTGTGTGTGTGGTTGGTTTCCTTTCTTCATATGTTTTGTCGTTCTCGAGTGGTTGGTTGGTTTGGGGGCAGTTTGCTTAATGTAGTGCTGTTGAAGCATTCCCGCAACAACCACAAAATCAACTTGTCCATTGCTACTTACAGTGACTGAGTGAGTGGTGGATGATGACCATGTGTGTGTGTGTGTGTGTGTGCGTGTGTGTGTGTGCGTGTGTGTGTGTGTGTGTCTGTGTCTGTGTGTCTGTGTCTGTTTGTGTGTGTGTGTATGTGTATGTGTGTGTGTGTGGCGTGTGTGTGTGGGGGAGTGGGGGGTGGGGGGTGTATGTGTGTGTGTGTATGTGTGTGTATGTGTGGGTGTGTGTGTGGGTGTGTGTTGATGTGTGTGTGTGTGTGTGAGTGTGCGTGTGGGTGTGGGTGTGGGGGGTGTATGTGTGTGTGTGTGTGTGTGTGTGGGGGTGGGGGGGGTTGTGTGTGTGTGTGTGTGTGTGTGTGTGTGTGTGTGTGTGCTCTGTGATGTCTTTTGTGGGTGTTTGTGGGTGTATGTGGGTGTGTGGGTGTGGTGTTTGTGTGCGTGCGTGCGTGCGTGTGTGTGTGTACGCGCGTGTGTGTGTGTGTGTGTGTGTGTGTGTGTGCGCGCGCGCGTGCGTGCGTGCGTGCGTGTGTGTGTCTGTGTGTGTGTCTGTGTGTGAGGGAAGGTACGAGAGGCGGTGTCAAGAGAGCGAGCCGCCATGGAAAGGGAGACCCAGCGAAGGCTGCAAAACGAGCGAGACAACCTGGCGCGTGACACCAAGCAGAGGGTCAATGAGATGCAGCTGACCCTGGACCACGAGCGGGAGACAAGCCAGCGCCTGACGCGGGAAATAGCGCAGCTGAAGGAGGTGGGTTTGTCTTTGTCTTGTTCCTGTTCCTGTCATTGTCCTGTGTGTGTGTGTGTGTGTGGTGTGGAGGAGGAGGAGGAGGAAGTTTTTGTCAGGGTGGGGGAAGGGGTCGTGGGGGAAAGTGGGGGTATGGGGGGGCTTTGGGGAAGTGTAAGTTTGTGTGTGTGTGTGTGTGTGTGTGTGTGTGTGTGTGTGTGATCCCGATTCGCTCATTCCACAGTTTCGTCTCGCTTGTTTCTGATTCATCTATTCACGTTTCGCCTATCACCGATTTGGTGATATCAAGTTCCCTTTCTCTTTGGAAAAAAAACACACGCTCTCTCTCTCTCTCTCTCTCTCTCTCTCTCTCTCTTTTTTTTTAATTTTTTACACAGGCTGTATTTGTGAGAAAGAAAGAAAGACAGAAAGAAAGAAAGGGAAGACCATGAAACAAGAAGATAAAGAAGAAGAGTAGGCAATGGAAGGGACAGGGGATGAAAGAGATTAACTCACTCAGTACGGCCAGTCCTCTCTTCTCCTCTACACAGACCCCTCGGATATCCGGTGGGTGTCTGAATGACCCAACCTTTAGTTTCCGTCGTCAGAATTTTGTGGTATTCTTTGTCAACATTCACCTCTTCAGTATAAGAGCCTTCCGCTTGCAATATTTTGATGGTGGTAATTGGGGTGAAACGCTGTTAACGTCGTCTCTTTCGCCGTTCGTTTGGAGAGAGTTAAACCGTTAGGTTGTTGAGTGACGGTGGATTTCACAGTAGGTCCTCTTTGCTCCACGCCCCCCCCCTCCCGCCAACCCCCACCCCCGCTCCGCCCCCTCCCTCCCCCCTATAACAATCCCATCCTCCCCCCCCCCCCCGCCCCCCACTCCCCGTTCTCACTCACTATTCTGCAATCACGAGTCGATTCTACTGTGTCTTGCTTTGTAATAGCCCGAAGGAAATTGGCAGAACTTGAGTGTGTGCCCACCGGTACCCGAAAAAAATGTATTCCAACTGTCCTGACTGAATTGAATTGTGTCATTTTTGTTGTTGTTGTTGTTGTTGTTGCTTAAATCAGAGCACAGTTTTGATGTACATGACACATAATTTGAAGATAAATATAAGTAAAGTTAGAAATTTAAAAAATATATATATTCTAAAATAAACATATGCTGAACTGACATGGCCATGTTGACTATGATATGTACATAAATATCATAATTTTCAAAACACATTTTGGTCAAGATGCTTATTTTACAGTGTTTCCTTCTTCTCTTCTTCTTCGTTCGTGGGCTGCAACTCCCACGTTCACTCGTATGTACACGAGTGGGCTTTTACGTGTATGACCGTTTTTACCCCGCCTTGTAGGCAGCCATACTCCGCTTTCGGGGGGTTCATGCTGGGTATGTTCTTGCTTCCACAACCCACCCAACGCAGACATGGATTACAGGGTCTTTAACGTGCGTCTGCACATATGTTGACCTGGGAGATCGGAAAAGTCTCCACCCTTTACCCACCAGGCGCCGTCACCGAGATTCGAACCCCGGACCCTCAGATTGAAAGTCCAACGCTTTAACCACTCGGCTATTGCGTCCGTCGTTACAGTGTTTCCAAATGAGTGAGCGTTTGAGTTAGTGAAGCTCACAACAACCAATGAAGCGCTTGCCTGTAAGACAAATGGCGTTTCGACAATTCACCAATGTAAAAAAAAAAAAAAAAGAAACTGTAATAAATGTTCCACGGATCATGTTGCTGATAAGTTTCACTATATGTACGTGTGCCATTTTTGACAATATCAGCCAAAAATGTTTACCAAAGTGCTTGGAACTCACCCAAATTCCGTTAATACCACTTGTTTTCTGTAAAAGAAAAAGAAAAAGAGAAAAAAAAGAATATTGTCAAAAATTATAGCTTGTATCTTTTTTTCCATACATGATTCTTTTTCGATGGAGCTTTGTCTGCAACTGGAGAAAAGAATTGTGTTTATGACTGGAGAAACACGACTTGTCAATGTACATTTGCTTGTATGCTCGAGTGGCCTTTTCTGTTTGTTTTATTAGTTTTTTTCACGTCAGTCTGTTTGTATGGAGGGTGTAAAAAGTGCATTTATGTCACGTGCAGTGATGGCCTAGAGGTAACGTGTCCGCCTAGGAAGCGAGAGAATCTGAGCGCGCTGCTTCGAATCATGGCTCAGCCGCCGATATTTTCTCCCCCTCCACTAGACCTTGAGTGGTGGTCTGGAAGCTAGTCATTCGGATGAGACGATAAACCGAGGTCCCGTGTGCAGCATGCACTTAGAGCACGAATATAAAAGAACCCACGGCAACAAAAGGGTTGTTCCTGGCAAAATTCTGTAGAAAAACCCACATCGATAGGAAAAAACAAAACAAACAAAACTGCATGCAGGAAAAAAAAAAGAAAAAAAAAAGTGTCGCTGTAAGTGCAGCGACGCGTTCTCCCTGGAGAGAGCAGCCCGAATTTCACACAAAGAAATTTGTTGTGATAAAAAGAAATACGAATGTTTAAAAGCCCCTGGTGGGTATACTAGGCAAAAGTCTTGCCTTGCAGTGCGTTGCACAGGGATACCACCTTTCGATGTCCCTGCACAAGTGATGGTGATGGTCTTTTTTGCTCAAATAGTGATTGATTTTACTTCATCATATCTTATCTTATTTCCCCTCAAGGCCAGAGCGCGGGTGGGTTCTTCTGCTGGCCAGCTACCTGCTGCTTAGCACAGATATGGTGTAGCGTATATGGGTTTGTCCGAACGCAGTGACGCTTCCTCGTGAAACTGACGTGAACCGAACTGAAGAAACAATTTTTTTTTAAAGATTATATATGCTTCCCACCACACACTCCCGTGTTGTTATTTTTTGTTGTTTGTTTGTTTGTTGTTGTTGTTGTTGTTGTTGTTGTTGCTGTTGTTTGATAGTATTTATAGCGAGCTTGTATCTTTAATGTTCTTCGTTTAATTAAAAGAAAAGAAAACAAAGACAAAAAAACCCCAAAACTTTATTCATACCACGTGTATTGTTAAATGCACTTACAGTTAAAGGATGAGCGCTCTGAAAATGCACATCAGCATCATCATTATTATTATTATTATTATTATTATTATTATTATTATTGTCGTTGTTGTTGTTGTAATTGATGATGATGATGATGACGATGAAAATGATGATGATGAGAAGAAGAAGATGAAGAGAAGAAGAAGAAGAAGAAGAAGAAGAAGAAGAAGAGAGAGGAGAGAGAAATTGTTTTTTTTTTTTTTTTTTTTTTTTTTTTATTGCGCTAAATCATGGGCTGAAACAAACACCAAAAGCGCTTTCACACCCAAGTTTCAATTTCATACGTATGCCTGGCACGGAAACAAAAGAGATGACAGACAACAACAACAACAACACCAAAACTTATCACCACAGGTAAATAGAAGGAAAGAGAAACTCTTGAATGCAGACAAAAAAGGAAGGTGTGTATGTGGAGGAGCTGTTTTGAAAAACAAACAAACAAAACAAAACAAAAACAACAAACAAACAAACAAACAAAAAAAAACCACCAAAAAACCACACCCGCAGTGTTCACTGTGACAAAAGTTCTGCTGACTTTACCTTTCTCACGCAAGATGTGTGTGTGTGGGGGGGGGGCGAGGTGGGGGTGGGGGTGGGGGTGGGGGGGGGGGGGGGCTGAGGGGTGTGTGGGGGGGGTGCCAGTTCTGAATATTCATGAGGTGTTCCAGACACAAAAGGGTGGCCGGCGCGGAAAACGCTGGATCACACCACAGGGAGGTCGAGGCCACCCCACTGTTCTCCAACGGGTGGATGTGTCAGTGTGACTACCGGTTATACAACTGTAGTGATCAGCGGGTGGATGTGTTAGTGTCAGTGTCAGTCAGAACTGTAGAAATCAACGGGTGGATGTGTTTGTGTCAGTGTCAGTCAGAACTGTAGAAATCAACGGGTGGATGTGTTAGTGTCGGTGACAGTCAGAACTGTAGTAATCAACAGGTGGATGTGTTAGTGTCGGTGACAGTCAGAACTGTAGTAATCAACAGGTGGATGTGTTAGTGTCAGTGTCACTGTCAGAACTGTAGTAATCAACGGATGGATGTGTTAGTGTCAGTGACAGTCAGAACTGTAGTAATCAACAGGTGGATGTGTTAGTGTCAGTGTCACTGTCAGAACTGTAGTAATCAACGGATGGATGTGTTAGTGTCACTGTCAGAACTGTAGTAATCAACGGGTGGATGCGTTAGTGTCTCTGTCAGTCAGAACTGGAGTAATCAGCGGGTGGATGTGTCAGTGTCACTGTCAGTCAGAACAGTAGTTATCAGCGGGTGGATGTGTCCGTGTCACTGTCAGTCAGAAGTGGAGTACTCAACGGGTGGATGTGTCAGTGTCATTGTCAGTCAGAATTGGAGTAATCAACCGGTGGATGTGTCAGTGTCACTGTCAGTCAGAACTGTAGTAATCAGCGAGTGGATATGTTAGTGTCACTATCAGTCAGAACTGTAGAAATCAGTACTGTTAACGAGTTAACGTGTCTGTGTCAGTGTCAGAAATGTAACAATAGGTACTGTCAACGAGTGGATATAATCATTTGTGAGTGTCAGTGTCAGCACTTAGCACTACCTTTGGCATTCGTTCTGTTGCTTTAAAATGGTTTTCATCATATATCTCAAACCGTCAGCTCTGCGTTAAAGTAAATCACACCACTTCTAAGGCTATCCCTCTTGTATTTGGTGTCCCTCAAGGATCGGTTCTGGGACCTATTTTATTCATTTTATTTACTCAGCCTATTGTCTGACATTTCCAAAAGGCATTCATTTAACTACCATAAGTATGCTGATGACACTGAGTTACAAAGAGCCGCTCCACCATCTGACTTCAAAACAGTCATCAATGAGACGGAAGCCTGTGTGGCTGATGTAAAGGTGTGGATGGGCAGAAACAAGCTAAAACTTAACGAAGAGAAAACTGAGCTCTTAGCTGTAGGAGAGCGGGCTCGTCTCAATGAAATAAAAAAAAGGGCCCAGTCATTCTCGGCACTGCCACAGTTACATTTCAAACATCAGCTAAATACCTAGGTGTACATATTGATCAGACCTTGACCATGGCTGACCACATTTCATCCCTGTGTCGCTCATGCAATTTCCACCTTTGCTGACTGGCCTCAGTCAGACCATACTTAACAGAGAAAAAAACATGGCTCATTTGGTTTCCTCTTTTGTCCAGACTAGATTACTGCGATTCTATTCTAGCAGGTTTACCATCTTCCTTTCTTAATAGACTACAGAAAGTACAGAACAATGCTGCACGACTTGTTTTAGCAAAAAAGAAATCTGATCATGCCACACCTCTTTTGCATGAGTTAGACTGGCTTCCTATAGAGTTCCGTATTCAGTATAAACTAGCGACACTTGCCTTCTGACATTTTGATGAATCTCTTCCCCCGTATCTCTCCTCTGTGCTGGAAACGTACGAACCATGCAGAACGCTAAGATCCAGTTCTGAAAGGTTACTTAAAGTCCCAAGAACTAATTTAAAATATGCAGGGAAAATGTCCTTTAGGGCTCAAGTACCCCAACTCATGGAATTCTTTGCCATCGTTCCTTAGAAATACTCCCGATCTCCAGCCGTTTAAGTCAGAACCGAAAACGCACCTTTTCCGCAAACATTACTGTACTCAGCACAATGAATAGTCCAAAGTCTGTTCGCCATAATTATGGAGCTTTATGCTAGAGATATTTAAATACTTATCTAGTGCAGTGCAGTTGATACATTTAATATGTCTAGGCCCGCGCGTGCATGTGTGTGTGAGTGTGAGTGAGTGTGTGTGTGTGTGTGGGTGTATGTGTGTGTGTGTGTGTGTGTGTGTGTGTGTGTGTGTGTGTGTGTGCGTGCGTGCGAGTGTGTGCGCGCGCGCATGTGGGTGTGGGTGTGTGTGTGTTTATGAAATGTGTGTTTTATGGAATGTATTTCATTTTAATCCAAGCAATTTTTACTTGATATTTTTTTTTAATTGTTTGGCGCTTTGAGCAGCATTAATACTGGATATCGCGCCATAGATAAGTTATGAATTATTATTATTATTATTATTATTATTATTATTATTATTATTATTATTATTATTACCATCATTATTATCATTATCACCGCCGGCTAGAACTGCTGTAATGAGTGCTGTCAGCGAGTGAGCATGGTGTAGTTTGGTGTCATGTGGACTGCGATGCGGTGTCGTTTTGCGCGACATGACGTCATGCAGAGGCAGGAAGTGACGGTATGAATGCCGTGTGTTTAGAAAATACAAAATGAGCAAGGAAAAAAAAAAGAAAAAAAAAAAAAAAAGAAAAAGAAAGTATTTTCAACGCGAAGAAACAAACTGCTCAGTTCAGATACTCAAAGAAGCGTCACTGAGTTCGGATAAATCCATGTACGTTACACCATAATTATCTGCTAAGCAGATGCCTGACCAGCAGCGTAACCCAACGCGCTTTGTTAGGCATTGAGGAAAAATTAAATAAAATGATCTAAGGTAAATGAATTGGATTAAATAATTAATTAATCACTGAACAATTAAATGATTAAGTCAGTGAAATAACTATTCAGAATAGAAAAAAAAAAACCCAGAAAATAAATTAATGAATGATTATAGAGATGAATAAATAAAATTAATTAAAATATAGAAAATGAATAATGGTGTGAATAATAGCATGAATATGTGATACTGATTGTATTAGTAAATACACAAATAAACAAATTCATATAAACACACACGCACGCACGCACACACACACACACACACACACACACACACACACACACACACACACACACACACACACACACCAGACATGCAACAGCTGCACATTTATGATGATGGCATCGACAACAGCAAACTACACCCGTCGTTCAGCAGCTGTTTTGGAGGCTCAGTGATTCTCTTTCCACGGACTGCGCTGAACTAAACAAAGGTAATTGTTCGCAACAACAGTCACACGGCCACCGCGCTACCAGATACGTAATATTTCATCTTAACATCACGGATAATATCACACAAAGCCCCTCGGTAGTTATAGATTTGTTACCGTCTTCTTACAACATGGGGGGAAAAAATGATCGTTTGAACCTGCTTCAGAGAGCCGTCTTCTTACATCATGCCAAACTAATTGTTCTAACTTGGCGAGAGAACCAGAAAGAGAGAGAGAGAGACAGAGAGAGACAGACAGAGAGAGAGAGAGAGACAGAGAGACTTGGCAAGTGAGCGTGCTCTCTTCCAAGACAGGAGTTGTCCTCGCAGCACGCAATACCTGTTTCATGTGCACTCAGGCACAAAATGCTTATCATTGTGATTAGCTATTGATAGTCTGACTTCATAAGATCCTGTTCTAATTAACTGTTGACACGCAACATGCAATGAAGGGTTTGGATTAAAAAAAAAATAATAATAAAAAAAAAAAGCTCGTCCAATTCATTTAGACAGGCTTACCTTCGTTAGACTCTCTCAAAGCCGTATCTGCGCGTTGGGTTTTAAGGAAGGCCAGACATATGCTCCACTTTTCCTTTGTTTGATAGGGAGGAAGGTGACGGAATAATTAAGACGCTCATCTGCCAATACAGAGAGTCCGTCAAAGTCTGGGTTCGAATCAAATCGCGCTCTCGCTCTTTCCGGTCTCTTGTCTTGTCATTCGGAGGAGACGATAAACCAAGGTGCAACACACACTCCTGGCTCACTGAAAGTGGCAACAAGAGTTTTTGTACCTCTGGCAAAAGTGTGTAAAACCGAAATCCACTCTGGTTGGTGAACAGATATGATAGGCATGCACTCAAGGCTTGACTTAATTAAATTAAAGCGCGTTGGGTTATGCTGCTGGTCAGGCATCTGCCTAGCGTGATGTGGTGAAGAGTATTATGGATTTGTCCGAACGCAGTGACGCCTCCTTGAGTGATTGAAATTGATGATTTTTTTTTTTTTTTTGGTGGTGTAGCCTAAATGAGATAAGTCTTTAACACACTCAGTAGGGCCAGTCCTCTCTTCTCCTCTACACAGACCCCTCGGATGTCCAGTGGGTGTCTGAATGACCCAACCTTTAGCTTCCGTCGTCAGAATTGTGGTATTCTTTGTCAACATTCACGTCTTCAGTATAAGAGCCTACCGCTTGCAATATTTTGATGATGGTAATTGGGGTGAAACGCTGTTAAGGTCGTCTCTTTCGCCGTTCGTATGGAGAGAGTTAAAGCGCGTTGGGTTATGCTGCTGGTCAGGCATCTGCCTAGCGTGATGTGGTGAAGAGTATTATGGATTTGTCCGAACGCAGTGACGCCTCCTTGAGTGATTGAAATTGATGATTTTTTTTTTTTTTTTGGTGGTGTAGCCTAAATGAGATAAGTCTTTAACACCTCCATGAAACTGAAATCCAAAATGTGGGGCAAGGGAGCCTGGTTCTTCCCACTCTGTCCGCTGTCCAGGAGATGAAAAAAACAGACACAAAAACAGACACAAAAACACAATTGAAGTGATTTGTAGTGCCGTGTGCAGCTGATTTTGAACCGACCGATTAGAGGTGGTAGTGGTGGTGATGATGGAGTTGGACTATGGTCAGTTGACCAGTGTGAGACTTCGATTCATGGACGCTTGTTACGAGGTGAGAGTGACCGATTTTTTCCGTGACCTGTTGTCACAATTCAGTCGTTGACAAGTACCTCTCCACTCCTCTCTGTCTCTGTCTCTTTCTCTCTGTCTCTCTCTGTCTCTCGCTCTCCAAACTTTAAGGTGGCTCTGAGGCTTTCGTGTTAATATTTTGTCTGTTTCTGCTCTCACCTGAACTGAACCTGACTACAAAAGACTTCAGAGAAAAAAAAATCACCTGCTTTTTATTCTTCATGTGTTTAATAATTAAGAAAATATTTTCGAAAAATCGAAGCATGAAATTTTACAATAGAAGATGCCTGATCTTGAAAATAAGCCTAATTCGTTTACAAATAGGAAAAAAAGCCCGTAAATATCAAAAAGAACAAAAAAAAGAACACACTATTAGATTATTCATCCCTCCCTCCCCCCAAAAAAAAAACAACAAAAAAACAACAACAACAAACAAACAAAAAAACCACACATAAGCACTCGCGCACGTACACACATACGTCATATCGCCCACAATCATAAATACCACAAAATCAAAAACACAACCTACAAATTCCGAAACTCTCAAACTCACTCACTCACTGGTAGAAGTATTCAGGAGGGGAAAAGGTGGGTCTTCAGACTGGATTTGAAAGACTGCAGCAAGATGAGTAACGGAGAGGCTGAGTAAGTTGATTCCAATGAATGGGGGGACTTGGTATGAAAAACTGCATTGGTCATACGTTCTGGTTCGAACAAAGGGGGGGCTGGAGGATGGGGGACGGGGGAGGGAGGAAGGGCGTGGTGGTGGTGGGTGGGGGGGGAGTCCTAAGCAGGCGGGTGTCAGAGGAAGAGCGGAATTGGCGTGAGGGTATGTAAGGATAAATGAGATGGGAAAGATACTGTGGAGCGCTGACATCAACGGACTTTTAAAACAAAGAGAGACGACTTTGAAACTGATTGTTTCTTGAACTGGGAGCCAGTGTAAAGCAAGCATGAAGGAGAGGAGAGACATGATCAAATTTACAGGAACGAAAGACAAGACAAGCAGCACGGTTCCAGACTTTCTACAAAGAGAGAGAGAGAGAGAGAGGGGGGGGGGGGGTGATACGACACGTGTTGTGACGCGTGATATGATGACGAGTGACCTCCACTCCCTTCGTTTTATTTGCTTTGTGTTTGTTTGTTTGTTTTTGTGCTGTTTTTTTTTTTGTTTGTTTGTTTTTGTGTGTTTTTTTTTTATTCACTGAAGATGGGTGATATGACGCTTAGTGTGACACTTGTTGTGACGCGCGGTATGACTATGCATGGTATGACGTATGTTGTGACGTGTGTTGTGACGCGTGGTGTGACGACGCGTGGTATGACGTATGTTGTGACGTGTGTTGTGACGCGTGGTGTGACGACGCGTGGTATGACGTATGTTGTGACGTGTGTTGTGACGCGCGGTGTGACGACGCGTGGTATGACGTATGTTGTGACGTGTGTTGTGACGCGCGGTGTGACGACGCGTGGTATGACGTATGTTGTGACGCGTGATGGGATATGTGGCAGGAAGACGCGTGGTGGTGTGACGACACATAGAATGACGTATGCTGTGACGTGTAGCATGGAGACGCATGGTATGGAGTATGCTGTGACGCGTGATGTGACGTGTGGTGTGACGACAAATGGTATGACGTATGCTGTGACGTGTGGTATGATGCGTTGTGTAACGCGTCCTATGACGCGTGCTGTGACGCGTGCTGTGACTACGGGTGGTGGTGTGACGTGTCGCAGGAGCTGGAGGAGCAGAGGAGGCTGTGTCGCGAGGCGGCCAAGGAGAAGCTGGTGGCCGTGGCCAGGGCCAAGGACCAGGTCCGGGAGCAGAGCAACGCGGAGCTGGAGACTGTGCGTCAGAAAGTGAAACAGGTAGGCGTGCAGGTGGGGTGAGAGGCTGGGGGCGTGGGGGGTCTGGGGAGTCGTGGTGGTGGTGGTGGGGGGGGGGGCGGGAATGGACTGTTTGCCTCTTTTTTAACTGTTCTGTCTGTGTCTTCCTTCTGCTAGCAGCAGCAGCAGCAGCAGCAGCAGTAGTAGTAGTAGCAGTAGTAGTAGTAGTAGTAGTAGTAGTAGTATCATACTCATGATAATTATTATTAGCAATATAAACCTCAACATGTTGCTGTTGTTACGATGGTGATGTTGATGATGATGATGATGATTGTTATGCTGTGTTGATGCCTCTTCTTCTTCTTCTACGTTCGTGGGCTGCAACTCTCGCGTTCTCTCCAATGTACGTCTTGACGTTTACGTGCATTGGCAATTTTAGCCCGCCTTGTAGGCAGACAAACTCCGTTTTCTGGTGCATGCATTGCATGCTGAGTAGAATCACATCCCACTGAGTGCCGACATGAATTGCAGGACATTCAACATGCGTGTTAGATCTTCCGCATGCACACACACAGAGAGAGAGAAATTCCAGGCACTGGCAAAAAGAGACAGAGAGGCAGAGACAGAGTGAGAACATGACCTAGTTAGAACGACTGCAAACCTCCACTTCGCACTAAGACTGAACTTCCTCTTTCGCTTCGTCAAGTCTCCACACTCAGCTCTTTGAAGTCTGGCCTTAAAACCCACCTCTTCCCAAAACAGCCTCCCTTCCCTGCCTCTTCCTTGTCTTCAGTTTCTTCAGTTTTAGAGTTATGCATGTGTGTAAATGACTGGTGCGACAGCGCTTTGATTTGTTTCTGCACAAGATTCAGCGCTATATAAATACCATTATTATTATTATTATTATTATTATGAAACAGTGCAGATGACGGAGCAGCAAAAAAGAAAGAAAGGAAGAAATAGAGAAAAAAAAAAGAAAAAAAAAGAGATTCTTTCACCAGGAGATGACAAGGTAAGAAAGACAAGTTAAAAAAACAACAACAAAAAAACCTTCTGCCCGGGAGATAACCGATGCACATGTAAGAAATACAGATTAAAAAAACAACAACAAGTAAAAACAAAATATCTGTCCAGGAGATGACCAGGTAAAAAAACAAATAAAAACACTCTGTGTCCAGGAGATGACCAGGTAAAAAAAAAAAAAAAGCAGAAGTAAAAACACTCTGTCCAGGAGATGACCAGGTAAAAAATAAAAAAAAACCCAAAAAACAAACAAACAAACAAACAAAAACAGAAGTAAAAACACTCTGTCCAGGAGATGACCAGGTAAAAAAAAAGCAGAAATAAAAACACTGTGTCCAGGAGATGACCAGGTAAAAAAAAACAAAAAACAAAAAAAACAGAAGTGAAAACACTGTGTGTCTAGGAGATGACCAGGTAAAAAAAAAACAACAACAACAAAACAAAAAACAAACAAGCACACACAAAAAAAACAGAAGTAAAAACACTCTGTGTCCAGGAGATGACCAGGTAAAAAAAAACAAAAAACAAAAAAAACAGAAGTGAAAACACTGTGTGTCTAGGAGATGACCAGGTAAAAAAAAAAAACAGAAGTAAAAACACTCTGTGTCCAGGAGATGACCAGGTAAAAAACAAAACAAAAAACAAACAAAAAAAAACAGAAGTAAAAACACTCTGTGTCCAGGAGATGACCAGGTAAAAAAGACAAACACTCTGTGTCCAGGAGATGAATAGAAAAACAAACATTCTGTGACCAGGAGATGACCAGGTAAAAAACCAAACACTGTGTCCAGGAGATGACCAGGTAAAAAAGACAAACACTCTGTGTCCAGGAGATGACCAGGTAAAAAAAACAAACACTCTGTGTCCAGGAGATGCAGCTGGAAGTGGACCGCCTTCAGGCCCAGCTCCGCTCCACGGAGGACGAGATTCGAACCCTGAAGGCCGAGAACCAGCGGCTGCTGAGCCGGGACCGGGACAGTCTGTCATCACTGGACCACACGGAGAAGACCATCATCAACGAGATCAACGAGGAGAACAGGAGGTCTGCCAGCGTCCTGGGGGTCTCTCCGCGTCAGGTTCAGTTCAGGTATTGTCTTGCATTGTATTGTATTGTATTACTCTTTTGGTTGCAGCAGATTTCTCCGTGTGAAATTCGGGCTGCTCTCCCCAGCGAGGGCGCGTCGCTACACTGAGAGCGCCACCCTTTTTTTGTTCTTTTTATTTGGGAGGGGTGTGGGGGCGAGGGGGGAGCGCGGGGAGGGAGAGGGGAAGGGGGGAGAGGCGAAGGGCGAGGGGGGGGGGGTATTTTTTAATGCTTGCAGTTTTTTGGGTTTTTTTTCCCCCCTATTGAAGTGGATTTTTCTACAGAATTTTGCCAGGGACAACCCTTTTGTTGCCGTGGGTTCTTTTTCTTTTATGTGCGCTAAGTGCATGCTGCACCACACGGGACCTCGGTTTATCGTCTCATGCGAATGACTGGCGTCCAGACCACCACTCAAGGTCTAGCGAAGGGAGAGAAAATTCTGGCCACTGTGCCGGGATTCGAACCAGTGTGCTCAGATTCTTTCGCTTCCTAGGCGGACGCGTTACTCTCTAGGCCATCACTCCACAGCAGAGATCAGGTGTTTGCTTTATTTCTCTGTATCTTTTCTATCAGGTTCAGTTCAGGTGAGAGCAGGTGTTTGTTTTTACCTTGGTGTCTTTGGTGGTAAGGTTCAGTTCAGGTGAGAGCAGGTGTTGTTGTTTTCTTACCTCGGTGTCTTTTGTAGTCAGATTCAGTTCTGGTCAGAGCAGGTGTTATGTTATCGGTGTCTTTTGTAGTCAGGTTCAGTTCAGGTAAGAGCAGGTGTTTGTTTGGTTTTTTACCTCTGTGTCTTTTGTAGTCATGTTCAGTTCAGGTGAGAGCAGGTGTTTTGTGCTCGGTGTCTTTTGCTGTCAGAGCAGGTGTTGTTTTTTTCCTCGTCTTTTGTAGTCAGGTTCAGTTCAGGTGAGAGCAGGTGTTTGTTTTTACCTCGGTGTCTTTTGTAGTCAGATTCAGTTCTGGTCAGAGCAGGTGTTATGTTATTGGTGTCTTTTATAGTCAGGTTCAGTTGAGGTAAGAGCAGGTGTTTGTTTTTACCTCTGTGTCTTTTGTAGCCAGGATCAGTTCAGGTGAGAGCAGGTGTTATGTTATTGGTGTCTTTTGCAGTCGGGTTCAGTTGAGGTAAGAGCAGGTGTTATGTTATTGGTGTCTTTTGCATTCAGGTTCAGTTCAGGTAAGAGCAGGTGTTATGTTATTGGTGTCTTTTGCAGTCAGGTTCAGTTCAGGTAAGAGCAGGTGTTTGCTTTTACCTCGGTGTCTTTTGTAGTCAGGTTCAGCTCAGGTAAGAGCAGGTGTTATGTTATTGGTGTCTTTTGCAGTCAGGTTCAGTTCTGGTCAGAGCAGGTGTTATGTTATCGGTGTCTTTTGTAGTCAGGTTCAGTTCAGGTAAGAGCAGGTGTTTGTTTGGTTTTTTACCTCTGTGTCTTTTGTAGTCATGTTCAGTTCAGGTGAGAGCAGGTGTTTTGTGCTCGGTGTCTTTTGCTGTCAGAGCAGGTGTTGTTGTTTTGTTTCCCTCGTCTTTTGTAGTCAGGATCAGTTCAGGTAAGAGCAGGTGTTATGTTATTGGTGTCTTTTGCAGTCAGGTTCAGTTGAGGTAAGAGCAGGTGTTTGTTTTTACCTCAGTGTCTTTTGTAGTCAGGATCAGTTCAGGTTAGAGCAGGTGTTATGTTATTGGTGTCTTTTGCAGTCAGGTTCAGTTGAGGTAAGAGCAGGTGTTTGTTTTTACCTCGGTGTCTTTTGTAGTCAGGTTCAGTTCAGGTGAGAGCAGGTGTTATGTTATTGGTGTCTTTTGCAGTCAGGTTCAGTTGAGGTAAGAGCAGGTGTTTGTTTTTACCTCAGTGTCTTTTGTAGCCAGGATCAGTTCAGGTGAGAGCAGGTGTTATGTTATTGGTGTCTTTTGCAGTCAGGTTCAGTTGAGGTAAGAGCAGGTGTTTGTTTTCTTACCTCGGTGTCTTTTGTAGTCAGATTCAGTTCTGATCAGAGCAGGTGTTATGTTATTGGTGTCTTTTGCAGTCGGGTTCAGTTGAGGTAAGAGCAGGTGTTATGTTATTGGTGTCTTTTGCATTCAGGTTCAGTTCAGGTAAGAGCAGGTGTTATGTTATTGGTGTCTTTTGCAGTCAGATTCAGCTGAGGTAAGAGCAGGTGTTTGTTTTTACCTCAGTGTCTTTTGTAGTCAGGATCAGTTCAGGTAAGAGCAGGTGTTATGCTATTGGCGTCTTTTGTAGTCAGGTTCAGTTGAGGTTAGAGCAGGTGTTTGTTTTTACCTCAGTGTCTTTTGCAGTCAGGTTCAGTTGAGGTTAGAGCAGGTGTTATGTTATTGGTGTCTTTTGCAGCCAGATTCAGTTGAGGTAAGAGCAGGTGTTTGTTTTTACCTCGGTGTCTTTTGTAGTCAGGTTCAGTTCAGGTGAGAGCAGGTGTTATGTTATCGGTGTCTTGTGTAGTCAGGTTCAGTTCTGGTCAGAGCAGGTGTTTGTTTTTACCTCGGTGTCTTTTGCAGTCAGGTTCAGTTGAGGTAAGAGCAGGTGTTTGTTTTCTTACCTCGGTGTCTTTTGTAGTCAGATTCAGTTCTGGTCAGAGCAGGTGTTATGTTATCGGTGTCTTTTGCAGTCAGGTTCAGTTGAGGTAAGAACAGGTGTTTGTTTTTACATCGGTGGCTTTTGTAGTCAGGATCAGTTCAGGTAAGAGCAGGTGTTATGTTATCGGTGTCTTTTGCAGTCAGGTTCAGTTGAGGTCAGTGTTTTTTCTCCACGGTGTCATTTATATGTCATTATCCTGGGTGTGTTCTGTTGTCAATGTAACAGTTGGTGTGTTTTCCTGGGGGTGTGTTCTGTACTAAATGTAACAGTGTGTGTATTGTCTTGGGTGATGGTTTGTAGTCAATGTAACAGTAGCTGTGTTTTCCTGAGTGTGTTCTGTACTGAATGTAATAGTATGTGTATTGTTGTGTATGATGTTTGTAGTTAACTAACTCAGTACGGCCAGTCCTCTCTTCTCCTCTACACAGACCCCTGGATGTCCAGTGGGTGTCTGAATGACCGACCCAACCTTCAGCTTCCGTCGTCAGAATTGTGGTATTCTTTGTCAACATTCACCTCTTCAGTATAAGAGCCTTCCTTCCGCTTGCAATATTTTGATGATGGTAATTGGGGTGAAACGCTGTTAACGTCGTCTCTTTCGTCGTTCGTATGGAGAGAGTTAATGTAACAGTGTGTGTATTTTTCCTGGGTGTGTTCTGTAGTTAATGTAACAGTGTGTGTATTTTTCCTGGGTGTGTTCTGTAATTAATGTAACAGTTGTGTATTTTCCTGGGTATGTACTGTTGTTAATGTAACAGCAGGTGTATTTTCCTGGGTGTGTTCTGTTGTTAATGTAACAGTAGGTGTATTGTCATGGGTGTGTTCTGTAGTTAATGTAACAGTAGGTGTATTTTCCTGGGTGTGTTCTGTTGTTAATGTAACAGTAGGTGTATTTTCCTGGGTCTGTTCTGTTGTTAATGTAACAGTAGGTGTATTTTCCTGGGTGTGTTCTGTAGTTAATGTAACAGTAGGTGTATTTTCCTGGGTGTGTTCTGTTGTTAATGTAACAGTAGGTGTATTTTCCTGGGTGTGTTCTGTTGTTAATGTAACAGTAGGTGTATTTTTCCTGGGTGTGTTCTGTAGTTAATGTAACAGTAGGTGTATTTTCCTGGGTGTGTTCTGTTGTTAATGTAACAGTAGGTGTATTTTCCTGGGTGTGTTCTGTAGTTAATGTAACAGTAGGTGTATTGTCATGGGTGTGTTCTGTTGTTAATGTAACAGTAGGTGTATTTTCCTGGGTGTGTTCTGTAGTTAATGTAACAGTAGGTGTATTTTCCTGGGTGTGTTCTGTTGTTAATGTAACAGTAGGTGTATTTTTCCTGGGTGTGTTCTGTTGTTAATGTAACAGTAGGTGTATTTTTCCTGGGTGTGTTCTGTTGTTAACGTAACAGTAGGTGTATTTTCCTGGGTGTGTTCTGTAGTTAATGTAACAGTAGGTGTATTTTCCTGGGTGTGTTCTGTTGTTAATGTAACAGTAGGTGTATTTTCCTGGGTGTGTTCTGTTGTTAATGTAACAGTAGGTGTATTTTCCTGGGTCTGTTCTGTTGTTAATGTAACAGTAGGTGTATTGTCATGGGTGTGTTCTGTAGTTAATGTAACAGTAGGTGTATTGTCATGGGTGTGTTGTGCAGTTGAGGTCACTGTAGGTGTGTTAGAAGAGCCTTTCGGCTGCCCAAAAGGCTCTTCTATGGCGAGCTGCAACAAGGGAAGAGATCACACGGAGGTCAGAAGAAGCGCTTCAGAGATACTCGAAAGTCTCTCTGAAAGCGTTTGATATCAACCCTGACTCCTGGGAGGAATCTGCAGTGGACCGTGACAAATGGCGCGCTGCTGTGCACAAAGGCGCCAGGTTGTGCGAGGCCAACAGGACTGCTGCAGCTGTTGAGAAGAGGCAGGCCAGAAAGTCACGGGCAAACAAGCTCCCTGACAATGATATGCCTGTCTTTGTCTGCCCCAACTGTCAGCGAACATTTCGTGCGCAGATTGGACTATTCAGCCATCTGCGCACTCACAGATAGATTCATGAGCATCCTTCCCCCCACCACACCACCACCCTCCCCCCATCCCCCATCCCCCATCTGGATGACAACGATGGTCATCATCGATCTCGATGGACACACCACCACACCAGGTGTGTTGGCCTGTGTGTGTTCTGTAGCCAGGTGTCATATCAGGTCAGAAATTGTTCAACAACATGAATGTTAGAAGCTTCATTTCTTTTCTCTGTCTCGTCGCTCTCTGTCTCTTTCAGTTGCATGCAGGTTATGATGCTCCATATTATTATTTTTTTCTTCTTCTTCTTCTTTCAGCAATGTGACGGACTCCACTACCAGCCGTTCGCAGATCAACGCTGCCCTGGTAGGTAGTCTGTCTGTCTGTCTGTCTGTCAGTCTGTTTGTCTGTCTTTAATCTTTCACTGACTATTTTGCGTTTCACTTGTTACATTGTACTTTTGTTTTTTCCTTGTTTTTTTGTTGGATATATATATATATATATATATATATATATATATATATATATATATATATATATATATATATATATAATCTTCTTTTAAGAGGGGAGGTGGCAGAATGGTGAAGACGCTCATCTGCCAAAACAAAGTTCGTGAGAGTCTGGGTTCGAATCCCGCTCTCGCCCTTTCTACTAAGTTTAACTAAATAATCAAACTGATCGTCTAGTAGTCATTCGGATGAGATAATAAACCAAGGCCCAGTGTGCAACACGCACTTGGCGCACTGAAACGGAACTCAGGACAACGAGAGTCTTGTCCTATGGCACAGAAATCTGTAGAAGAAATCGACTGTGACAGAGTACACACAATATACAAGCATACACTGAAGGTCTCACTAAGCTGCTGGTCAGACATCTGCCTAGCAGATGTGGTGTAGCGTATATTATAATTTATGGATTTGTCCGAAGGCAGTGATGCGTACCCGAGAAACTGAAACCGAAACTGAAACTGTGATTTACCTGGACCTTTAAGAACGTGACTTAACACCAGCCTCTTGACTGTCGTGCTCGTAGAATTCACGGTCATAGTGACGTCACTGATGACATCATCAAAAGAAGTTAAAACAAAAAACAGTGGAAGGATTAAAATGCACACATTTGCTCCAGAATGATATATGATCATATCTCCAGACTCTTTTCTCATTTTCGACTGGTTGTTCTGGTTATTGATTCATGACTTAATAGAAGATAAGATAAGACAAGATAAGAGTAACTATATTGCATCCAGTGTGGCAAAACACACGCAGACAAGCACTCAAAAACGAAAACATTAAACATGACTTAATTGTATATATATAAAAAAGCAATAAACATAAAATATAGGACATTCATATTAAAAAAAATTGCACATGAAAAAAAGTGCTGTATATGTTCGCTTAAAATGTTGTTATCAATCACTGTTGTAAAACATGTTGAAAACACACCAAAATGTTAACATTGCATGCAGGCTATTATTCTGCACATTGTCACATTTTCCAGCTTGAGGTTGTTTTTTTCTTTTTTTTAAAATAATTTGTTTGAGAGACTGAAACAAAGTATAAATACCATGACCCACTGTTTTGTTATGGTGTGTGTGTGTGTGTGTGTGTGTGTGTGTGTGTGCGTGTGCGTGTGCGTGCGTGCGTGCGTGTCTTATGTGTGTCAATATGTGTATATGTATAAGGGTGTA
>NC_134904.1:11376579-11394079 GCF_041734735.1 Babylonia areolata | reverse complement strand
TTTCACCACCTCCTGCCTCACCCCTACCCAACCCCCTGCTCCCCCTCTCCAACCTCTCCCCTCCCCCCAACCCCCCAGTGGACCCCTCCACCCCCACCTCCACCGTTGTGGCCACCTCTCACTAAAAAAAAAAAAAAAAAAAAAAAAGCACTAACGACTTAACCACTAACAGCAGCACCGACTCTTGACTCACCCCTTTAGGAGCACTCGCAGGAACTGGCGCAAGTGGCGCAGGCCAGCGCCCGCCAGTCTCTGGCCACCTCCATGGTAGGAGCTCTGAGGCAAAAGGATCAGGAGATTGCGCAGCTGCGGGACTCCCTGTCCGCGTGTCGGGCCGAGTCTGCTCAGAGCAGGCAGACCTCTCGGCAGCACACTGAGGAGATGCAGCAAGAGTTGGAGAAGTATAGGACTTGACTGTCTTGTCTGTTTCGTCGTTTCGTGGAGAGCAGTGTTGTAGTGTTGTAGTGTGTGTGTGTGTGTGTGTGTGTGTGTGTGTGTGTGTGTGTGTGTGTGTGTGTGTGTGTGTGTGTGTGTGTGTGTGCGCGCGCGCGCGCTCTCTCTGCAAGGGAGTGATGTATTACTCTTTTATTTATTTATCTTTTTTTCGTGTGTGTCACAACAGATTTTGTCTGTATGAAATCCGGGCTGCTCTCCCCCAGGGAGAGCGTGTCGCTAACACTGAGAGCGCCACCCATTTAAAAAAAAAAAAAAATCCTCCTTGCAGTTTTTATCATTTGTTTTTCTTGTCGATTTTTCTACAGCATTTTGCCAGGGACAAACCCTTTTGTTGCCGTGGGTTCTTTGACGTGCGCTAAGTGCATGCTGCACACGGGACCTCGGTTTATCGTCTCATCCGAATGACTAGCGTCCAGACCACTACTCAGGGTCTAGTGGAGGGGGAGAAAATACTGGCGACTGTGCCGGAATTCGAACCAGTGTGTTCAGCTCTCGCTTCCTAGGCGGACGCGTTACCTCTAGGCCATCACTCCACCTGATGGTGGTGGTAGTGGTTTTTGCGTTGTTGTTGTTGGGTTAATCAATTAATTTGTACCGTGAAGGGTCTGTTTGAGTGGGCGTTGATAATGTGAATGTCTAGTGATTTGTTTGCTTTGTTTTTTTTTATTGTTTTTTTATTATTTTTTTTTCTTATCGCAAAATACAGCAAAAGTACTTGAATAGCAAATATATAACAGTGACTGCCATGTTCGTGTTTCGATCACAAAATAAAGCCATCTTCATCATCATCATAATCGTCATCATTATCATCATCATCATCATCATCGTCGGCATGATCATCATCTTCGTCGTCGTCGTCGTCATCGTCTTTATCATCAAAAACTAAATATATTTTCACTATTATTGCGTACACATTCCAGCTGGAGAAAACTCGTTTTACAAATCCCGCACCAGTTCAGTGGTGATTATCTGTTGTGTCGTCTTAATAAGCATGCTAAATAAAAAGATGGCTGTTCTTTTGTATGTGTCTTTTTTTTTTTTAAGTTAGAAATGGTGATCGATAATTTCTTGTTTTACAGCCAAACGTTCAGATGATAGCCTTCAGCTGACAAGCTGGTAATGCTAAGAAAGTGAAAGTATCTACACATACATGCACTCAAACACACACACACACACACACACACACACACACACACACACACACACACACACACAAGCACGCACACACACACACACACACACACACACACGTTCGCGCGCGCGCACGCGTGCACATGCACACACATTGGCATACATACACACAAATGTACACAAACATACATCTACATTGTATTGCAGACACACATACATACGTGCATACAACTGATGGTACTCAAAATTGTTAAGACCAAAACTTGAAACGTTTAAATGCAAAGTTATAGGTATACATACATGCATACACACGCATCCACCCATCCACCCACACATCCATACATGTCATCAATAACGTCCACATGGAACATGAATATCTATTATTCAATTTTTTACAAACTTTTTAAGTTCGTTAGACGTTCAGTGATTGCCCACAATGACGATGAGCGCCCAGTGGCAGCCGTCAGTCGGCTCTACCCAGGTAGGCAGCCTGTTGTGCAAGTGAACCCGTGTTTGTACAGCGCTTAGAGCTTGGTCTCCGACCGAGGATAGGCTCTATATAAGCAGGCTCTATCCATTTCAATCAGTCAATCAATCAATCAAGCAATGAAACGTTGACAAGTTGTAATAAGAATAGAGTTAACCATGTTTCAGCTCTTTACATTGATGTTACAAGTCAATAAAATGTTAACAAGTTATAATAAGAATAGACTTTACCATGTTTCAGCTCTTTACATTGATGTTACAAATCAATAAAACGTTAACAAGTTGTAATAAGAATAGACTTTACCATGTTTCAGCTCTTTACATTGATGTTACAAATCAATAAAGCGTTAACAATTTGTGATAAGAATAGACATTACCATGTTTCAGCTCTTTACATTGATGTTACAAATCAATAAAGCGTTAACAAGTTGTAATAAGAATAGACTTTACCATATTTCAGCTCTTTACATTGATGTTACAAATCAATAAAGCGTTAACAAGTTGTAATAAGAATAGACTTTACCATGTTTCAGCTCTTTACATTGATGTTACAAGTCAATAAAATGTTAACAAGTTATAATAAGAATAGACTTTACCATGTTTCAGCTCTTTACATTGATGTTACAAATCAATAAAACGTTAACAAGTTGTAATAAGAATAGACTTTACCATGTTTCAGCTCTTTACATTGATGTTACAAATCAATAAAGCGTTAACAAGTTGTGATAAGAATAGACATTACCATGTTTCAGCTCTTTACATTGATGTTACAAATCAATAAAGCGTTAACAAGTTGTAATAAGAATAGACTTTACCATGTTTCAGCTCTTTACATTGATGTTACAAATCAATGAAAGCGTTAACAAGTTGTAATAAGAATACACTTTACCATGTTTCAGCTCTTTACATTGATGTTACAACTGTTCGGGGTGTCCCCAATTCGAGCGTAACTTGGTCAGAATTTATTCCTCAAAGACATGAACAAAGGGTATTCAGCTGCTTAGATTAGCCAATGACCTTCAAATGTGGTGATAGATTGTCATGTCTGATAACAATAACGTGCTCTTTTAGTCTTGAAGAAAGGGCACTATGAAATTACTCGGACCCAAACAGTGCATTTTCAAATTATTGTATTTTGCAAATGTCTCGAGCAACTCTTTTTGCTTCTATGTCTGATATAATGTTATTTGTTTTAAATTCCACTTTCGATGCATGTAAGCTGATGACTTGTTTGTTTGTATATATTTCTTTCTTTCTTTATATATCTATTTATCCATTCATTGATTCACTCATCTTAAGTAAATGTATCCCCTGTGCATTAATAACCCTGGTTGCTTTTTGTTGTTGCTGCTGCTGCCATTTTCATGGCCTACGTCATTGTTGTTGGTGTGACGTAAACGTGTGGTTGACGTCATTTCGGTACAGATCTCAGGCACTTCTGCGTCACTGCAGCACAGAGCAAAAGCGCATTAGCCAGACCCAGCAAGGGGAGATAACCAGGCTGGAGAAAGAGATCCACAAACTGGCCATGGTGAGTGTTGATGACGCTGACAGTGGCCATGACGACGACGACGATGATGATGCTGATGATAAAGCATGATTATAACGATGACGACTATTTGTATTTCTATTTGTATCTCTTTTTTTTTTATCGCAGCATACTTCTCTGTGTGAAATTCGGGCTGCTCTTTCCAGGGAGAGCGCGTCGCTACACTGACAGCGCCACCCTTTTTTTTTTTTTTTTTTTTTTTCCTGCATGCAGTTTTATTTGTTTTTCCTATCGAAGTGGATTTTTCTACAAAATTTTGCCAGGAACAACCCTTTTGTTGCCGTGGGTTCTTTGACGTGCGCTAAGTGCATGCTGCACACGGGACCTCGGTTTATCGTCTCATCCGAATGACTAGCGTCCAGACCGCCACTCAAGGTCTAGTGGAGGGGGAGAAAATATCGGCGGCTGATCCGTGATTGGAACCAGCGCGCTCAGATTCTCTCGCTGCTTCCTAGGCGGACGCGTTACCTCTAGGCCATCACTCTACGTGATTGATATGCATCGCACTGTATTGCATTGCGTTGTATTGTATTGTATTGTATTGCATTTCGTTGCGCTGCATTTGCGTTGCCTTGCGTTGCGTTGTGTTGTGTTGTGCTGTGTTGTGTTGTGTTGTGTTTCCAATTTCCTGGTTCATTTTCTCAAGAAAGCGTCACTGCGTTCGTATAAACCCATAAACGCGCTACACCATATCTGTTTAAGCAGATGTCTGACCAGTGGCATAGCCCAACCCGCTTAGTCAGGCCTTGAGTGCATACATGTAATTATATTCGTGTACCTGTCGAGAGTGGATTTCTTCTACATAGTTCTGCCAGAGAGGATAACACGTAAGTTGCCAGTTTTTTTTGTTGTTTTTTTTTGTTTTTTTTTAGTAAACCAAATGTTTGCTGCATACGTGACCTCGGTTTATCGTCTCATCCGAATGACTAGACGTCTGCTCAGTTTGATTTTCCAGTCAAAAAAACTTGGGTGAAAGGGTGAGAGCGGGATTCGAATGCAGATCCTCAGGGAAGCTGTATTAGCAGAGAAATGTCGTTCAGCCTTCTGCCACCTTGCCACCTCTTCCTCCTTACACTATTGTAACGTTTCGTGCAGTATCGTATACATAGCCTTGATTTTGCATCGAATTCCATTTCGTTACAGCTTTATTTTCTGTGTGAAATTCAGGCTGTTCCCTCTCGGGGAGAGCGTGTTGCTATAGTGCAGTGCCACCGTTGTTTGTGTGTGTGTGTGTGTGTGTGTGTGTAGTAGTAGTAGTAGTAGTAGTAGTAGTAGTAGTAGTAGTAGTCTTCAGTTTAACGTCTTCCACTTTAAGTGATATTAGACGAAAAAAAAAAGGGGGGGGGGAGGAGGGGGGATGGAGGGCGGGGCGTGGTGGTGGGAACAGTATTGGGCAGAGGGTTAAGAATGGTGTGTGTGTATGTGTGTGTGCGCGTGTGTGCGCATGTGTGTGTGTTGGGGAAAGATACAGAGCATTGGGGGAAAAAAAAACATTAAAAGGGGAGACATAGGCATAATATAGAAGGAAACGCTAACATCAAACAACTGTAGCAACTATAACAAATGTCGAATTGGACTATGCAGCAAACTTTCTGCAATAGCAGATAACATCTTGACATTGTCAAAAATACATTCAGTGTGTGTGTGTGTGTGTGTGTGTGTGTGTGTGTGTGTGTGTGATTTCTTTTCTTCTGTCTGCAAGTGTATTCATTTTGCTTCCAAAGTGGATGGATTTTTATTAAACAGAAAACAGCCTCGGCAACCGTTTTTGTTGCTGAGAGTTCAAATGACTAGCTCAGGCTACCATATCTTAGGGTCCAGTGAGAAGATTGTGGGGGAGGGGGTTAGAAATCCTGGTTCGTAGATGGGACTCGAACTGCAACTTCCCACGTTCACTCGTGTTACACGAGTGGGCTTTTACGTGTATGACCGCTTTTACCCCGCCATGTAGGCAGCAATACTCCGTTTTAGGACTCGAACCTGCAGACACCTGCTTCTGTTTCACTGAAAGTGGTCATCGGGCAGAGGTTTTGGTTTGTGGCTGTGTTGTTTGTTTGGGGCTGGCTTTGGCGCAATAGCCGAGTGGTTAAAGCGTTGGACTTTCAATCTGAGGGTCCCGGGTTCGAATCTCGGAAACGGCGCCTGGTGGGTAAAGGGTGGAGATATTTCCGATCTCCCAGGTCAACATATGTGTAGACGTGCTTAGTGCCTGAACTCTCTTCGTGTGTATACGCAAGCAAATGATCAAAATACGCACGTTAAAGATCATGTAATCCATGTCAGTGGTCGGTGGGTTATGGAAACAAGAACACACCCAGCATGCACCCCTTCCCCCCCCTCCCCCACCTCGTCGCCCAGAAAACGGAGTATGGCTGCTTTAATGGCGGGGTAAAAACAGTCATACACGTAAAATCCCACTCGTGTACATACTAGTGAACGTGGGAGCTGCAGCCCACGAACGAAGAAGATTGATTGATTGATTGAATCTTTAATGGGTAAAGAATTAGGCACAGTAAAAGGCCTTTTTACAATTCTGCCCATTTAACGACACAAAACATAAAAAAATAAAGAACGACACAAAACATAAAAATAAAGAAATAAACTGAAATAAAATAAAATAATAAGAACGACGAATAAGAATAGGAACTTGAATAGTCTATTAAAGGTAACAAAGCGATGAAAACTGGAACAAGAAGAAGAAGAAGAGGAAGAAAACCTTACTCGCTTTAATTTCTTTTTAGACTTGAAAAAACAGGGTGTTTTTTTTGTGTTTTTTTTTTCCCTGCAGATGTACAGCAATAAACATTTGAACAATGCATTCACGTCAACACCCCTCCATCCCCGACATCAAGAGCAGCACCAACATCATCAACATCATCATCATCATCATCAGCAGCAGCAGCAGCAGCAGCAGCGACAGCAGCAGTTTTTGCAGGCTCGTATCAAACAGCTTGACGTGGAAAATGACGCCTTGCGTCGCAAACACCTGTCTAAAAATAACCTCTCCGTCCCTGACCTTCTGCCTCTCACGAGTGCGTCACTTCCGGTGAGTTGTCTTTCCCCTGTTTGTTATTATTTTCTAAGCGTGACTGCACTGAGGAGGTCGAGGTGGTGTGGAGCGTGTCTTGTAGTGTGTCACGTCAAGTCAAGTGAAGTTTTTATTTCATGATGGTAAATTGAATAACCAACAATTGCTTTTTTTCTTTTTTTTTCTACATCAAACCATCAATGGAAAAAAAATTAAAAGATTTTTTTTAAAGAGTAAAAAAAAAGGAAAAAGAAAGAGAGAAAAAATATATGAGAGAGAGAGAGAGAGAGAGAGAGAGAGAGAGAGAGAGAGAGAGAGAGACAAGCAGACGAAAAGCAACAATAACAATAAAATAAGAATATTGTGTGTGTGTGTGTGTGTGTTAGCGTGTGTGTGTGTGTGTATGTGTGTTAGTGTGTGTGTGTGTGTGTTTGCGTGTATGTGTGTGTGTGTGTGTGAGTGTGCGTCTGTGCGTGCGTGTGTGTGTGTGTGTGTGTGTACATATGTGTGGGTAGTGTGGAGGAAGAAGAATTTTGTTTAAAATCCCGTCACACATATCGTGAGAGAGAGAGAGAGAGAGAGAGAGAGAGAGAGAGAGAGAGAGAGGGTACTTAGGGTGGATGTCCGTGTTATAAAGTATAATGAAATTGTTGAAGTCAAGCTTGATGTACTGCTTGTTTTCGATTGTCATTACTGTTGTCGTACATTGTTTCGGAGGGAGGTAGTTTTTTGTTTGTTTGTTTGTTTTTCTAGCTGTTCAAAACTTATCAATACATGTGGAGAACTATCGTCTTGATTTCCGATGATGACCAAAAACACAACAACAAATAATCCACCACATTCTGCTCTCTCTCTCTCTCTCTCTCTCTCTCTCTCTCTCTCTCTCTCTCTCTACCTTCCTGCCCCCCACGCCACCCCCTACCATCTCAACCGCCCCCTTTCAGTTAAATAGTTCTTTCCCTGCCATTGATTTTCAGTTTCAGGAATGATGATTTCTTAGTATTGATAATAATGATAATCATGATGATAGAAATGATGGTGATGATACAGATGATAATGATAATCATAATCATAATAGTATGTAACATCATTTATTTTCAGTCTGATATCATCATCTTAGGTGAACAGATCCATGAATGACGATGTCTAAATAAGAAAAAAATAATCATCATAATGATAGAAATAATAATGATGATAATGTTAAGTAACGATAATCGATATCATCTATATTTAGTCTAACATCATCATGTTAGATGAACAGACTGTAAACGAATAAACAAACGAACGATCCACCACCTCCGAAAACGGAGTATGGCTGCCTACATGGCGGGGTAAAAAAAACGGTCATACACGTAAAAGCCCACTCGTGTGCATACGAGTGAACGTGGGAGTTGCAGCTCACGAACGACGACGACGACGAAGAAGAAGAAGAAGAAGAAGAAGAAGAAGAAGAAGAAGAAGAAGAGAGAAGCAGGAGGAGGAGGAGGAGAAGGGGGAGTAGAACAAGAAGAAGAAGAAGGAGGAGGAGGGGAAGAAGAAGAAGAAGTAAAAGAAGAAGCAGGAGAAGAAGAAGAAGAAGAAGAAGATGATGATGATGATGATGAATCCACCGAGGCGCGAGCAACGAGACAATGCAATGCACACAGTTTCTTCCTTTGCTTGTTTTTGTCACAGACCTCCTCGTCGACAGGCAGACAACTCATCACAAAAGGCGGCACCATCCCCACCCTCACCCTCACCCCCACCCCCACCCCCTCACGCTTACGGACACCAACAAATCTCCTCCTCTTCCACAAGGCGAGTGGGGATGGGGAGAAGGAGGAGGAGGAGGAGGAGGAGGGGGGGATCACCAGGGCTGAGCAGTCACGGTCGCCTGGGTCGCTGTGGCATCGACCCAGGGCAAAGCGGGCCGGTAGGGCTGATGAAGACCTCCTTGGTGTCGGACAGACTGGCCGAGATGAACAGACTGCAGAACACTCTGAGCGATCAGAACCAGGTGAGAAGGGGTGATAGCCACTGTTTTTTTTAAAGAAAAAATAGATGGATAGCTCATTGGCCAGGAAAGCTGAAGCCAACTGGACGCCATATTGATACTCGTATCCGGCTGTCTGTCCGTTGAGAAATCGTCTGCTAAGTGGTGGTGATTTCTTAACTGTGACCGAGTATCTTTCTCAGCAGCCCCACGCTTTCTCTCACTTTTGAAATTAAATCTTGTAAGGGGCGGGGTGGGGTGGGGTGGGGGTTGTACTAGTGACGAGAAAGCGTGAGATTGTGAGAAAGCGTCGCCCCACAGTCATAAAAACATCAATTACAGATGTAAAAACATCAATTATAGTCAGACAAACATTAGTTACAGACATAGAAACATTAATTACAGTCATAAAAAACATCAATCACAGATATAAAAACATCAATTACAGACACAAAAAACATCACATACAGACATAGAAACACCAATCACAGTCATAAAAACTTCAATCACAGACATATCAACCCTAACTTGCTGACATAAAAAACATCTAACTGCAGACATAAGAACATCAAATTACAGACATAAAAACATCAATTACAGTCATAAAAACATTATTAATTTACAGACATAGAAACATCAATTACAGTCATAGAAACAGTTGCAGATATAAAACATATCAACTACAGACATCAAAACATTAGTTACAGATATTGAAACATCGATTACATACATAAACACATCAATTACAGACATAAAAACATAAAATTACAGACATGTGGAGTGATGGTCTAGAGGTAACGCGTCCGCTCAGGAAGCGAGACAATCTGAGCGCGCTGGTTTGAATCACGGTTCAGTCACCAGTATTTTATCCCCCTCCACTAGACCTTGAGTGGTGGTCTGAACGCTAGTCATTCGGATGAGACGTTAAAACCGAGATCCCGTGTGCAACATGGACTTAGCGCACATAAAAGAACCCACGGCAAGAAAAGGGTTGTCCCTGGTCAGAATTCTGTAGCAGATTCTACTTCGATAGGAAAACAAATATTCTAGATTAAATCTGCAGGCTGGGGAAAAAAAAAGCAGCCCGAATTTCACACAGAGATATCTGTTTTGAAAAAAAAAATGAAAAAAAAGTAATACAAATACATTAAAAATCAACAACACATCGCACTGTGGTGTGGATTGGGGTGGCTGATTTTCGATTTATGTTCGTATCTTGTTATGTACTATCCCCGCCCCCCACCCTCCCCCCACAACCCCCACCCCCACCCCCCAATATTCCTTGTGATCCCGGTACACTATGTAATAAGAACATATTCTATTCTATTCTATTCTATTCTCTGTGTGTCGCAGGACCTGATGACACTGGAGAAGGCCTACACCCAGCTGCACCACCACTACAACAACTCGCCGGCTCTGGCTCTGGCTCACGTCCTCAGCAATGCTAACACCAACACCAGCACCGACGCCAACGCTAACACCCCTTAGCCACCACCCTCACCCCCCCCCCCCACCCAACCCCTACCCTCCTCCACCACCCTCCCACTCTCCATCGTGACAAGACCTAGGCCCTAATAAACAACTTGAGGCTTTTCAGTGTCAATCCTTTATGTTTTATTTATTAATTACTTTTTTAATGCTCAGTGACAACTGTTTGCCGGGGGATGTTTTTGGTTAGGAAGGGTATTGATTTAAAAGAATACGAAATAAAATAAAATATAAAATCAGCATGGAAACTACTTAACGAAAGTATTATATAATTCATACTTTTCTGATACGGAAAAAAGGGGGGGGGGCGAGGGGTGGGGGGGGGCGGGTGAGGTGGAGGGGAGGGGGGTCAAGGGGGAGGGGACTAAGAAAGAGAGAGAGAGAGAGAGGGAACAGAATGTGGAAAAGATAGAGTACAAAATGTAAAACGGAGAGGGTGAGTGTCAGTGATTGGAGAAAGAAAAAAACAACAACATAATATTGGAAGAGTGTGTGTGAGAGGGGGGTGGGAGTGCGTTGGGAAGCGGGATTAGGACAAAAACTTAACCAATAATCCAATATTGTATGCACAACTTCTGTAGATTATTATTTGAAAAGAGGTTCATGTGGGGACCTACAATAAATAAACAACCAACTGGACTATTCAACACATAACTAGCTAACTTTGATAAAGAACAGTTTGAAATATACAACTTAAAAAAAAAAAAAAAAAAAATATATATATATATATATATATATATATATAGATATATAAACATTTGAAACTGGTTATCGTGGAGTTAGGAGCATTGTTAGCGATATGCAAACTAAACGCTGCTTTAAGTAGTTCCGCTCATGCAAACCCCCCACTCCCGATCTTTACAGACTTACAGAATTCTTTATTATCTCGTGAAGCGAAATTTTTCAGTACCATCACGTGATAAAAACCGAATCTGATGTTGTTGTTGTTGTTGTTGTCGTCGTCGTTTTGAAAAAAAAAACATTATTGTTGCACTTTTTTTTTCTGCGCATTGTCACCATTCTTCTCTGACGAGTAAGTATGGCGTGATTCACTGTCAGTAGAAGGGGTGAATGTCTTCCGGTTTTGATTGATTTTATTGACATGCAACATGGATAGTTACCTTTTTAGTTAGTTAATTAGTAACTGCCACTTTGTTACTATTAGAATTATAATGTTTCGTAGACTTTCTGTGCATTTTTTTTTTTTTAATCAATAACGTGTTGTTGTTTTTAATGGACAGTTTGTGCTTTCAGTCAGTGTTGAAATGATATAAGAGGTTTTTGTGTTTGATTGTATGATGGAAGAGACAATTTGACTAAGAAGAGGGAACAGATGTATTTGCTTTTATTGAACTCTTGATTTTTTACAATTACGTGTGTGTGGATAATGATGTCCGTGTGTGTGTGTGTTGTGTGTGGACAATTTATGTCCATTTGTGTGGACAATGGTGTATGTGTGTGTGGACAATGATGTCCATGTGTGTGGTCAATGATGTCCATGTGTGTGGCCAATGATGTCCATGTGTGTTGACAATGGTGTCCATGTGTGTGGACAATGATATCCGTGTGTGTGGACAAAGATGTCCCTGTGTGTGTGTGGATAATGATGTCCATGTGTGTGGACAACGATGTCCATGTGTGTGGACAATGATGTCTGTGCTTGTGGACAATGTGTGGACAATGATGTCTGTGCTTGTGGACAATGATGTCCATGTGTGTGTGGACAATGATGTCCATGTGTGTGGACAATGATGAGCACTTCAGAGACACTGGCCACGAACTGCAGTGTTGTCACTGCCAGTGTGTGTGGGGGGGGGGGGGGGGGTAGGGGGATAGGGGGTATTGTGTGTGTATGTGTGCATGAGTGTGTATGTAGGGGGGGGGGGAGAGCGAGTGTGTGTGGGGGTGGTGGGGGGGGGGGGGGCGCAGTGTGATTGTGCGTGTGTGTGTTTTTGTGTTTTGTTGACACTTTTCGATAGAGACCTTTTCTGTAAACAATTGACATTCGACTGGATTCGCTCTGAGCTGTTGGATATGAGTGTCAATTGTGAGTATTGCATTGCGTTAACACTTTTGTCAGAACAGATTTCTGTATGAAATTCACCAGGGAGAGCAAGTCGCTACAATGTAATCGCCACCCTATTATTTTTTTTTTTTTCCATTTTCCAGCCTGCAAGTGTATTATTTCGCTTTCCTATCAAAGTGGAGTTATCCACAGAATTTATTTTTCCACGGACAGACCTTTTGTTATCATGAGTTCTTTTACGTGCGCTAGGTGCATGCCAGCTGCACGCGGGGCCTCGATTTCTCATCTCATCCGAATGACTGGCGTCCAGACCAACACACACAGTCAAGCACCGGCGAACCAGTGCGCTCATTCTCTGGCGTTCGAGGTGGACGCGTTGTCACTTGGCCAGCCAGCACTGTGCATGGTTAGATAATGAATTAACTCACTCAGTACGGCCAGTCCTCTCTTCTCCTCTACACAGACCCCTTGGATGCCCAATGGGTGTCTGAGTGACCCAACCTTTAGCTTCCGTCGTCAGAATTGTGGTATTCTTTGTCAACATTCACGTCTTCAGTATAAGAGCCTTCCGCTTGAAATATTTTGATGGTGGTAATTGGGGCGAAACGCTGTTAACGTCGTCTCTTTCGCCGTTCGTATGGAAAGAGTTAATCACCCGCTTTCATTTTCTGAACTAATCCAGACATTCTGTTTGGAAGCCCTTTTTGTTTCTTTGTTGGTTTCTTTGTATCTTTGTGTGTTTTTTTATTATTTTATTGTTTCTAGGGTTCATGATGCTTTTTTTTTTTTTTTTTTTTTTTTTTTTTTTTTTTTTTTTTTTTGCAAACCTTCCCGCAGTATTGAAAAATCAAACCGAAAAGTATTGAGGGGTGAAGGCAACGCCTTGCGTGATGCCGTTGGTACACCTCTGGCATGCCAGCCAGTATTACTTTGTTCCATAGCGGTGTGAACTGGCCTGAGTGTTGACTTAAACATTTTATTATTTTATTTATTTATTTATTTATTTATATATTTTAACATATTATATATAAATGTGTTGCTGCTTTATGTGTGTGCCGCTAGTTGAGGTCAAATTCAGGGGTCTGCTCAACGCTGTGTGTTTGTTGTCAGTGTAACACCCTCAAACTCCCCCACCCCCACCCCCGGCCTGGTGGCTGGGTTGTGTCCCCCGGAATCAGATTGGAGTCCAGTAAAAAAAAAAAAAAAAAAAAAAAAAAAAAAACCTTGGGATACGAATAGGCCGCTATGCCGTGTTCAGATTAACTCTCTCCATACGAACGGCGAAAGAGACGACGTTAACAGCGTTTCACCCCAATTACCATCATCAAAATATTGCAAGCGGAAGGCTCTTATACTGAAGAGGTGAATGTTGACAAAGAATACCACAATTCTGACGACGGAAGCTAAAGGTTTGGTCATTCAGACACCCACGGGACATCCGAGGGGTCTGTGTAGAGGAGAAGAGAGGACTGGCCGTACTGAGTGAGTTAACCAGGAGTTATACTTCACGTTCACATGTACTGTTGTGTCTATCGGGTTTTTTTGTGTGTTTTTTTGGTGGCTTTTTTTTTCAGTTTACTGTGTTACTCAGCTTTGAACGATGTGTCAAAGTACTCAGAAGTCCCCTCCGTTTGACGTAGGGGGGAAAGAACACGCATGTGGTCTCTGTTTATGCTCTACCATCAGTGAAACTTTTTGTCATTGTCATTGTGGATGGGTTCTTTTTTTTTTAAGTGGGGGAGGGGGGGTGTTGGGGGGAGGGGGGGGCGTGGGGGAGGGTTAAAGTTCCTTATGCTTTTTATTTAAACAGGGGCTTGCGTTTATCACATGCTGTTCATATTTGCTTTGATACGAAGGTGTGCTGATGTACACATGTACACATAATTACGTGTCACTGTGCGATTGATGTTTTGACACAGTTAATGTATTGCTGAAGCTGCCAGCTATATCGTGTGTGTGAGAGAAAAGACCTCGTGCCCTTTGTTCAGATATGTTTCTGAAACTTAGTTACGTGTGCTGTTCACAGATTGATGGACGTGTCAACTGATTGGTAGCCAGCCATCCCTGCGAATAATGCTGTCACTGCTGCTGCTGCTGCTGCTGATCCCATATGTTTTCATGTATGAATTATATGACGATGCCTGTGATGAACAGAACTGATATCAACACCTTATTTTTTAAAATTTCGTTTCTGTATGTTAAAAAGTCATACAACTATAATATTTGCACAGTGTGTGTATAATTAAAGTCAAGCGTGTTTATTCAGTAAGTCAGGTCTTTTTTGTTGTTATTGTTTTTGTTTTTTGGGTTTTTTTCGATTGAACAACGAGTTTGTGGAATTTGCTGGGTTTATTTTGACTATACTACGTTGATATGTGCATATTGTTGTTTGCTGTTGCGACGACAATCATGATTTTTTTTTTTTTTTTTTTTTTTTGGTCGAGTTCGCTGAACGCTATCTGTATCAAATGTTCCTATTTTCATTCAGATCTTTTTCAGAAAATGTATCATTGTAACTTTTGGACAACCCAGGCCACCCTCCCCCGCTCTCTCTCTCTCTCTCTCTCTCTCTCTCTCTCACACACACACACACACACACACACACACACACACACACACACACACACACAAACACTCACACACACGCGCACACTGAAAGACTACCTTACAAACGTTTGTGTTTTGTAAATTACTAAATAAGATAATGATTACACTTCTGTTTATGAACATGTTTGGCTGTTCGGACAATCAACTGAAAAATCCCAGCATTACACTCTCTCATTTTTTTCTTCTGAAAATGGAATAATATGTAGGCCTACATTGCGGTGATGTATTTCATATGTTCGTGTATTATATATATATTCACAACATTAACCCTGTCCCTGTACGAGTGGATAGCTAAACTACTGAATGTGGTATGTGATAGTCGTATACTTACACAGAAAATTGTGGTGTGTGATAGTTACATATGTATACAGAAGATATGGTGTGTGATAGTTCTATACTTACACAGAAGACGTGGTCTGTGATAGTTATACAGTTATGCAGAAGATGACTGTGCAGTGTTGATAATTATCATTATTCATTTTGGAGTATTAAACGTCGTGCTTAATATTGTTACATCGCCTGTGGTTGCTTTTTTACTTTTCATTCCCATGTTGTATTGTATTGTATTGTATTGTATTACATTTTTTGTCACAGTATATTTCTCTGTGTGAAATTCGGGCTACTCTCCCCAGGGAGAGCGCTTCGCTACACTGGGAGCGCCACCTTTTTTTTTTTTTTTTTTTTTTTTTTGTATTTTTTCATGCGTGCAGTTTTGTTTTTCCTATCGAAGTGGATTTTTTTTTCTACAGAATTTTGCCAGGGACAATCCTTTTGTTGCCGTGGGTTCTTTTACGAGCGCTAAGTGCATGTTGCACACGGGACCTCGGTTTATCGTCTCATCCGAATGACTTAGCGTCCAGACCCACCACTCAAGGTCTAGTGGAGGGGAAGAAAATATCGGCGGCTGAGCCGTGATTCGAACCAGCGCGCTTAGATTCTCTCGCTTCCTAGGAGGACGCGTTACCTCTAGGCCATCACTCCACAAGGCCATCACTCCACGTTGGCATTGGTTTCTGTACGTGAGCCACATCAGAGGTATGAGCAGCTCTGTGGAGGTTACTCTGCGCTGATAATGGTCCTAAATCTACGGAACTAGCGAAGAGTTGGGGGACATTCGAGTTTCCTGAGTTCGATCGCAGTTGCACCTGGTGGGTTAAGGGGGTGGAGACTTTTTGCCCATCTCCCTGATCAACATCGCGCTAGTGCCAGAAACCCCCTTTCGTGTACGTGTGCGTGCACACAGAGAGGATCAGTTACGCACGTTAAAGAACCTGTGGTGCCAGTGTTCGGTGGGTCATAGAAACAAGAGCATACCCAGCATACACACACACCCGAACATTGTGTACGGCTGTCTACATGACGGGGTGAATAAACAAAATGGTCACACACGTAAAATGTTACATGCGCGCGCGTGTTTGTGTGTGTGTGTGTGTGTGTGTGTGTGTGTGCGTGCGTGCGTGCGTGTATGATTGTGTGTTCGTGTGTGCGTGCATGCGTATGTGCATGTGTATGTGTGTGTGTGTACCGTAAACCCCCTTCGTTGTGTACACGCACAGAACATCAAAATCGCATGTTAAAGATCCTGTTATCCATGTCAGCGTTCGGTTGGTTATAGACACTAGAATATACCCAGCATGCACACCCCCGAAAAACGGAATGTGACTGACTACATGGCGGGGTAAATAAAATGGTCATACACGTAAAATATTGCATGTCTGTATGAGTGTGTGTGTGTGTGTGTGTCTATGTGAGCGAAACTGAAAACCGACTGAATGACACAGGAAACGAATGATGAGCGCCCAATGGCAGCTGTCAGTCAGCCCTACCCAGGTAGGTAGCCTGTTGTGCAAATGACCCTGTGTTTGTAAAGCGCTCAGAGCTTCGTCTCCGACCCGAGGACAGGCGCTTTAGAAGAGTCCACGTCGTCATTATACACCGCTATTTGCCGAAAATTCAGCATCATTTCAACTTGCCAAGGAGAAATGTGTGCAAGTTCCCAAGTGACCCTCAACGTTCTGTGAACTCTGTGTTTACTTACTCAATTGGAAACGTTTGAACACACACACACACACACACACACACACACACACACACACACACACATACATTTACATGGCTTTATTACACTTGTCTTTATCTATTCGCTGATTTATTCGTGTATTTATCATTTACACACAAAGTGAAAACATTTATAAATATAATTTATTTTTATTTTATTTTATTTTTTTTAATACACAGAATGTGTGCGACCGTCATAACATGATTTCAAGCTTCTCCGTACATATTTATTTGTGTTGGATATAAACGAACAAATATAATCTCGCTCACTACGATCGGCTTCGGATCCACTCTGTTTACGCATACCCAGATTTAAACACTCGACTGTTGGCCGCCGCCGTTCTTTCTCTGTTTCTGGACCTTGCGATTGGAATGAACTTCCTCTTTCGCTTCGTCAAGTCTCCACACTCAGCTCTTTCAAGTCTGGCCTTAAAACCCACCTCTTCTCTAAATAGCCTGTCTTGCCTGCCCTTCCTTATCTTTAGTTTCTACAGTTTTAGAGTTATGCATGCGTGTGAATGGCTGGTGTGAAAGCGCTTTGAATTGTCTCTGCACAAGATTCAGCGCTATATAAATACCATTATTATTATTATTATTATTATTAATATAAACAAAAGTAATGAAAAGGAACAAAAGACAGTGAGAAGTATGGAGGAATGGAGACGGAGAGATAGATAGGAAGGGAGATAGAGAAAGAGA
>NC_134904.1:11361579-11364079 GCF_041734735.1 Babylonia areolata | reverse complement strand
ACGCACACACACACAACAGGCGGCTTCAGTGAACACACACTGCACACACACACACACACACACACACACACACACACACATGAGGGCAGGATGTAAAAAAGCTGTATAAGCTTATTCTTTTACCCTCAATAAAGATCATTTTGACTTCACACACACACACACACACACACACACACACACACACACACACGCACACATTTCACACCGTTTTTGACATTTTGTCCTGCAACAGCTTGCCTTTTAGCTTCAGTTCAAACTATCAGTGCAGCTGCACCACTAGACACGCAACAGACAGGCTAATATAATCTCAGTTCGTGTCTTTGTGTCGACACACCCAGATACGTATTTCCCGACGGAATGGCTGTGTGTGTAACTGAAGCTGTCCCACAGGCTGTTATGACGCTTTCCTCAGTAGACATTCTGGTATGGGTGACACACTGTAAACGATCTGCGATAGTTGCACAGGAATGTATACCCCGCCGTGTAAGTTTCGCGCCATGTCACTGTTCTGGCCAAAATGTCACAGGGAAATTCCCGGGCCTATTTTAAATCACATCACTGGGTGGGCCGCATTCTGTTACTGTAAACTACCTTGTAAGCGCCCACCCGGTCCATTTCAATTGCACTGGCAACTTTTACTACCCAAAGTTTCAGTTTCAGTTTCTCCGCAATTAAGGAGGCGACTGGTGTCACTGCGTTCGGACAAATCCGTATACGCTACTGACAAAACGTCATGGACGGATGCCTGTCAGCGGCGATAACCCAACTGACCGCGCGTATCGGTCAGGCCTTGAGTGTATGCGTATGAGATAGAATATAATATTACGTCAAGTATGACACAATAACATTTTGCGTCACGTACTACTTTGACGTAGTTACACTAATTACGTCGCTGAGGAAGGTCCGAGATCGATAATTTCGTTCTTCAGCAAAAGGCTTGTTGTTTGTATATATATATATATATATATATATATATATATATATATATATATATATATATATATATATATAATCCTGAAGTTGCGGTAGGCATTTCAAGTACTGGATATTTTACCTTGTGAGGGAGGCATTGTATTGTATTGTATTTCTCTTTTTTGTCACAACAGATATATCTGTGTAAAATTCGGGCTGCTGTTCCCAGTGAGACCGCGTCGCTACACTGAGAGCACCACCCTTTTTTTCTGTATGTTTTCCTGCGTGCAGTTAAGAAATCGATATGGATTTTTCTGCAGAAAGTTGCCAGGGACAACCCTTTTGTTGCCGTGGGTTCTTTGACGTGCGCTTAGTACATGCTGCACTCGGGACCTCAGTTTATCGTCTCATCCGAATGACTATTACGTCCATTCAGACCACCACTAAGGTCTAGTGGAGGGGGAGAAAATTCCGGCGACTGTGAAGTGATTCGAACCAACGCGCTCAGATTCTCGAGTCTCGCTTCGAGTAGACGCGTTACCTCTAGGCCATTTTATTAGTCAGTTGCATTATACAGTACCAGCTGAACGAGACAACACGGCTACTGACACAAGGCATTACGTCCTCAGTGGGATAATAGTAGAGTGGAGTGATGGCCTAGAGGTAACGCGTCCGCCTGGGAAGCGAGAGAATTTGAGCGCACTGGTTCGAATCACGGCACAGCCACCGATATTTTCTCCCCCTCCACTAGACCTTGAGTGGTGGTCTGGACGCTAGTCATTCGGATGAGACAATAAACCGAGTTCCTGTGTGCAGCATGCACTTAGCGCACGTAAAAGAACCTACGGTAACAAAGTGGTTGTTCCTGGCAAAATTCTGTAGAAAAATCCATTCCGATATGAAAAACAAATAAAACTGCACGCGGGAAAAAAAAAGAAAAAGGTGGCGCTGTAGTGCAGTGACGCGCTCTCCCCTGGGGAGAGCATCCCGAATTTCACACAGAGAACTCTGTTGGGATAAAAAGGAATACAAATACAAATAGTTACGTCATGCTCTCAATGTCGTGACTTCTTTTTTTTTTCTTCGGCCGTTTCATACATGTGTTCTGATTCTTTATCTTTTGGTCGAAATCAGCACTGTTTTGTCAACTGACCTGCACGACGACAAAAATTAATAAGCAAACTGAATAATCATTCTTTAATGAGACAGACAGACAGACAGACAGGCAGATAGATGGATAGAAAGACAGATAGACAGATAGATAAATAGACAGACAGGCAGTTTCAGTTTCAGTAGCTCAAGGAGGCGTCACTGCGTTCGGACAAATCCATATACGCTACACCACATCTGCCAGCAGATGCCTGACCAGCAGCGTAACCCAACGCGCTCAGTCAGGCCTTGAGGGGAAAAAAAGGTGAATAAATAAAAGATAAGCTTACACAAATAAATAAATAAATAAATAAATAATAATTATAATATAGACAGATAGATAGATAGATAGATAGATAGATAGATAGATAGATATACAGATAGATAGATAGATAGACAGATATATAGACAGATAGACAGATATATAGATAGATTTCTT
>NC_134904.1:11341579-11351579 GCF_041734735.1 Babylonia areolata | reverse complement strand
TTGCACTGTTCATTGGAAACTCTATAACAGCATCACCATCTGTCTGCCTCTTTATCCATCCATCTCATTCTTTCTCTCTCTCTCTCTCTCTCTCTCTCTCTCTCTCTCTCTCTCTCTCTCTCTCTCTCTTTCTCTTTCTTTCTTTCTTTCTCTCTGTGTCTCTCCCCCTCTCTCTGTCCTTTTTGCCAGGATGAACTGAAACTGAATACCATTTATTGTTTGTTATATGTACATTGATTTGCGGATGAATTTCTTCAAGACTGTTTAAATATATTTCCAAGGACACTTCTCCGATCAAACAATAAGCAGAAGAATTGTCAAGTATCAAAACTTATTTTCCACGTGATCAAAAGGAGAAACAATCTACTCAGACATAATTTAGTAAAATGTCACGTCCATGAACAGAATAAAATTGTGTGATGCTGTTCAAGTATCATAATACCCCTTCCCGTGCCACCCTCCAGTCCCCTGGTTTTGAATTGTGGTCCATAGCCAAAGTTTATTAAAACATTTTCGTTCGTTCGTTAGTTCTCTCTTTCAACTCACCGCACTCTTTCTTCTCTAAAATCCACATCAGTCCAATGATATATTCAACTCTGTCTTTGTCTGTCTCTGTATCTCTCTGTGTCTCTGTCTGTCTGTCTCCCTCCCTCCCTCCCATATTGATTTACATGATATTTAACTACACAATTCATTTGAAACTCCACACCCCTCTCTCTCACTCTTTCTCTTTCTCTCTCTCTCTCTCACTGTATCTCTCTCTGTCTCTCTCTCTGTCTCTTTTTCTTTCTCTCCCTCCTTCATTTTCTGTTTCTGTCTGTCTGTCTGTCTCTCTCCTCACATTTTCTCCACCAGATCAACAATCTATTAACGAATATAAGGACCAACAATATGTATACTGGTTTCGAAGGAACACAAAGCAGAATGTTAAGGTCGTAAACTAGTGTCCCAAATTTATTACATTTTCAAACACACACATACACACCAAATAAACATATATATATATTTCTCTTTTCCTCATCTCTTGGTACAAACACACCCACATTCTCTCTCCCCCGTCCTACTAACTGCCCCATCTCCTCCTGTTCTACTCTCCCTCAACCCATCCCTCCCCCATCTCTCTCCCGTCCTACTCTCCCTGCCACCCCAATCTCCTCCTCAGTCCAACTTCCCCTACTCTCTCATCCCCCCACCCTCCTACTTTCCCTCAATTTCCTCCCCCACTCATTCCTATCCTACTCTGCCATTGCCCTGTCCTACCCTTTCCCACCTGGTTCTACCCCACCCTGTCCTACTCTCCAACTACCCTCCTTCAACCCACCTCCCCCCCCCCCCCATGTGTCCTCCACACCTCCTCATCCCCCCCCCATGTCCTACTCCCCCACACCTATGTCCCCACTGTGCTGATTACCCCCCCCCCCCCCGCCATCCACCACCATACTACTCACCCCCCTGTATCCTCCCTGTCCTACTCTCACTCCCCTGACTTACCTTCCATCTGACCTATTCACCCACAGACATATAAAAAAAAAAAAATAAAAAAAAGGAAGAAAGACCACACATTTTCCTCCAAAGAACAGAGGAGTAGAGTTAGAGAGTGTGATCCCCGCAGAGATTGCCCTAACTCAGAACTAAATTTGGCCAACATTTTTCCTGCTACAATGCCACCCAACCAAACTAAAATACTCATAATGTCCTGGTGTATCCACTGCAAAATTTTAGCATATTTCCTTTGGGGATTTCTTTTAACTTCCCCATCTTTACTGCTTTATCAATGATACTGAAGTCCCATATTCATTTCATATAATGTTCTTGCATAATTTGATAGGGCATGATTATCATATTTTGTTGCTGTTTTCGCCCTTTTATCCCTCCCCGCAAAACAAAAATTCTTGCATAATTACCTTATTCATAAAATTATACGAGACGTTACATGACAAAAAGATAAGGTGTGATGCATCAGTAAAGTTACTCAATTGCTCTCAGCGTGTATACTGATCAGCAAACACTGTTTTTGCATCGTGTTAAACTGCACGTGAAGCGGAGAAATCAGAGGATTATGTCGTTATGGAAAAAACAAACAAACCAAAAAAAAACAAACAACAACTAAATATTTGGTCACAAATTACTGCCCTTTGCCTAACAGAGGGAACATCCACCTTCACTCCCCTTACTGCCAATATTCGACAACTGACTGAGTAATATCCGTCCCTCTCCACACCACCCTCCTATCTCTGTCTAATTCTTCATCATGATCAAAGTGTAATGTGTTCAGTCTTAAGAATAAAGTCCTGTCATGCACGGGATTTAATGAGAAGTGACTTCAAACACACACCCACACACCCACATACATAAACACATACATACACACACACACACACACACACACACACACACACACACACACACACACCAAGAGAGGGGTGAGAGAGGCTTGGAGATTGATTTATATTTGTTGGTTTATGTGTGTGCGTCTTTTTAAGCCACTGGTGATTAGATATGTTCAATTCCGTGCATGATAAGACAATATCCCAAAGACTGAGCAGATTATATTTTGATCTTGATGATGAATAAGACAGAGAAAGACAGGAGGTGGGATGGTGAGTACGGATATGACTCAGTCAATTGTTGAATATTGGCACAAAGGGTAGTGAAAGTGGATGTTCCCTCTGTTAATCAAAGGGCAGTAATTTCCAACTAAACCCATTGGCTTTTTTACCCAAACAACATAATCATTTGATTTCTCCGCTTCACATGCGGTTTGACACGATGGTAAAGCATTGTTTGCTAATGAGTATACACCCTGAGAGCAGCTGAGTAACTTTAGTGATGTATCACACCTTATCTTTTTGTCATGTAACGTCTTATGTTAATAAGATGATTATGTAAGATTTGGTTTTGTGAATGGGTGAAAAACCAAGAAAATATGGTAATCATGCCCTATCAAATTATTCAAGAACATTGTATGAAACGAATATAGGGCTTTAGTATCATTGATAAAGCAGTAAAAGTTCGGGAAACGAAAATAATTGAAAGAAGGAAATAGGCTAAAATTTGCTAAAAGTGGACACACCAGGTCATTATGAATATTTTATTTTGGTTGGGTGGCATTGTAGCAAAAAAATGTTGGCAAAAACTAGCTCTGAGTTAGGGAGATCTCTGTGGGGATCACACCAAATAACTCTACTCCTCTGTTCTTTGGAGGAAAATGTGTGGTCTTTCTTCTTTTTTATTTTATTTTTTGTACCCTCTGTGACAGGTCAGATTGAAGAGGTTAGGCAGTGGAGGAAGAGAGCGCAGGATTGGGAGTGGGGAAGGTGGACAGTGGGGAAGGTTTGGGGGAAGCAGGATGGGAGGAAAATAGGGTAGGGGAGAGTGGGTGGGGTTAGGCAGTAGGGACGGGGGGACAGTGGGGAAGGGGATCACACCCAATAATTTTACTCTTCTTCTTCTGTGTTCACTCGTATGCACACGAGTGTGCTTTTACGTGTGTGACCGTTTTTACCCCGCCATGTAGGCAGCCATACTCCGTTTTCGGGGGTGTGCATGCTGGGTATGTTCTTGTTTCCATAACCCACCGAACGCTGACATGGATTACAGGATTTTTAACGTGCGTATTTGATCTTCTGCTTGCATATACACACGAAGGGGGTTCAGGCACTAGCAGGTCTGCACATATGTTGACCTGGGAGATCGTAAAAATCTCCACCCTTTACCCACCAGGCGCCGTCACCGTGATTCGAACCCGAGACCCTCAGATTGACAGTCCAATGCTTTAACCACTCGACTATTGCGCCCGTCATTCTTTGGATGAAAATGTGTGCTGTTTTTTTCTTTTTGTTTTTTTTGTGAAGCGTCTGCAGGTGATTGTTCTGACACAATGAGCTGCAGACACTCAGCAACAGTAAAAAGGATGAGCAATTTCCTCCAAAGTATTGGTTGCTAAGCCCACCTCCCCCCTGTACTCTCTTCTCCTCCCTGTTGCTATGTGTGTGTATGTGTGTATGTATGTGGGTGTGTGGGTGTGTGTATGTATGTGTGTATGTATGTGGGTGTGTGGGTGTGTGGGTGTGTGTTTGAAGTCACTTATCATTCAATCCCGTGCATGACAGGACTTTATCCTTAAGACTGAACACATTACACTTTGATCATGATGAAGAATTAGACAGAGACAGGAGGGTTGTGTGGAGAGGGACGGATATTACTCAGTCAGTTGTCGAATATTGGCAGTAAGGGGAGTGAAGGTGGATGTTCCCTCTGTTAATCAAAGGGCAGTAATTTCCAACTAAACCCATTGGCTTTTTTTTCTGAAACAACATAATCATTTGATTTCTCCACTTCACATGCGGTTTGACACGATGGTAAAGCATTGTTTGCTAATGAGTATACACGCTGAGAGCAGCTGAGTAACTTTAGTGATGTATCACACCTTATCTTTTTGTCATGTAACGTCTTATGTTAATAAGATGATTATGTAAGATTTGTTTTTGTAAAAGGGTGAAAAACCAAGAAAATATGGTAATCATGCCCTATCAAATTATTCAAGAACATTGTATGAAACGAATATTGGGCTTTAGTATCATTGATAAAGCAGTAAAAGTTCGGGAAACGAAAATAATTGAAAGAAGGAAATAGGCTAAAATTTGCTAAAAGTGGACACACCAGGTCATTATGAATATTTTAGTTTGGTTGGGTGGCATTGTAGCGAAAAAATGCTGGCAAAAAGTAGCTCTGAGTTAGGGAGATCTCTGTGGGGATCACACCCAATAACTCTACTCCTCTGTTCTTTGGAGGAAAATGTGTGGTCTTTCTTCTTTTTGTTTATTTTTTTATTTTTTGTACCCTGTGTGACAGGTCAGATGGAAGAGGTTAGGCAGTGGAGGAAAAGAGAGAGAGAGTAGGATAGGGAGTGGGGAAGAGAGTATGGGGACAGTGGGGAAATTTGGGGGGAGAATAGGGTAGGGGAGAGTGGGTGGGGAAGGTTTGGGGGGTAGGATAGGAGGAAAATAGGGGAGGTGGTTGGAGTGGGGAAGGGGGGACAGTGGGTGGGGCTAGCTCATCCTTTTTACTGTTGCGGAGTGTGTCACAACAACTTCGCAAAAAGAAAAAAAAGAGCACACATTTTCATCCAAAGAATGGGGGAGTAAAATTGTCGGGTGTGATCCCCTCCCACCCATCTCCCTCACCCACCCTCTGTCTTACTGTCCTTTCTCCGTCTTCCTCCCATCCTACTCTCCCTGCCACCCCCATCCTCAGCCTACTCCCCCCCTTTCCCCTATCTCGTCCTCATCCTAATCCTCCCTCAATCTCTTCCCCCTGGCCTATCCCGCCCACCCTTCTGTCCTCCACCGATCCTACCCCATGTCCTATTTTTCCTCCCACTCCATCTATTTCCCCCGTCATACTCTCCCTTACCCATTCCATCTTCCCGCCTGTCCTACTCTCCCTTTCCCCTACCACCCCATCTGTCCTAGTCTCCTATCCCCCACCCCATATATTTCACCCGTCCTACTCTCCCTATTTTCCCCTCTCCTACGCTCCCTTCCCCAAACCATCCTGCCTGTCCTAGTCTCCCATTCTCCCCTATCTCTCGCCTGTCATACTCCCCGTATTTCCCTCTCTCCTACTCTCCCATCACCCCATCTCTTCCCCCTGTCCTATTCTCAATTTCCCCCCATCTCCCACCTGTTCTACCTCCCCTGTCCTACTCTCCCTTTACCTATCTCACTACCTGTCTTACTCTCCCTTACCCCATCTCTCACCTGCCCTACCTCCCCTGTTCTACTCTCCCTTTACCTATCTCACCACCTGTCCTACTCTCCCTTTTCCTATCTCACCACCTGTCCTTCTCCCCCTTACCCCATCTCCTCCCTTCCTACTATCCCCCTCTTACATGCTCCTACTCCCGTTACCCTCAGTCTGGCTACCCCCTCCACTGCTGGACCTCCTACCCCCTGCAGTAACCCTCTATTTGACCTAATCACCTGCAGATGTTTTACAAAAGAAAGACAAAAGAGCACATCCCCCCCCCCCTTGTCATACTGTCCCTCCACTACATTTCCCCCACCTACTCATCCTCCCCCAGTCTCTCATACCCATCCCCTGTCCTACTCTCCCTTCCACCCCCGCCCCCCTGTTCTACTCATCCATCTTCCATCTCCCCCTTGTCCTACTCTAACTCCACCCATCCTAGTCTCTGCCCCCCCGGCCCCCTGTCCTACTCTCCCTTTCTCCTATCACCCCATCTATCTTAGTCTCTCCTCCCCCCCACCCCCCATCTCTCACCTGTCCTACTCCCCCCAACTCCACCCTGTCCTACTCCCACGTCCAACTTTCCCTCAATGCCCCCCTGTCTACTTTCCCACTCCCCCCTCTCCCACTCTCCCATCCATCCTCGACCCCCCACCACCCACCCCCTCGTCCTACTCTTCCTCCCTCCTGTCCTACTCTCCCTTTCCTCCATCTCCCACATGGTCCTACTCTCCCTCCTCCATCTCTCCACCTCTCCTACTCTCCCATCCCACCTCCGCCTCCCCCTGTCCTACTCTCCAATTGCCCCATCTCCTCCTGTCCTACTCTCCCTCAACCCATCTCCCATCTCCCTCATCTTCCCCCTGTCCTATTCTCCCTCCTCCTCCCGTTACTCTCAGCCCGACTTCCCCTCCACTGCCCATCCCCGTACCCTTTGCAGTAACCCTCCATTTGACACAACCACCTGCAGACATTCAAAAAAAAAAAAAAAAAAAAAAAAAAAGGCATAAGACCTGCAAAGAAGAAAATTATTGGGTGTGATCCCCTCCCACCTTTCTACTCCCGATGTCTTACTCTCCCTCCCCCATCTCACCCCTCTGTCCTGCTCTCCCTTCCACCCACTCTGCAACATACTGACAAATGCAACACTCTGGAGAATGCTGACAATAGCAACATTATGTAGCATGCTGATAAATGCAAAATCATGGAGCATGCTGACAAATGAAATGCAACACTATGGAACATGCTGACAAATGCAACATTCTGGAGCACACTGACACTGTAGCAATCTGAAAAAATGCTACATTCTAAGTAAGCTGACAAATGCAAGACTGGAACATGCTGATAAATGAAAACATTATGGAGCATGCTGACAAATGAAACATTCTGGAACATGCTGACAAATGCAACATTCTGGAACATGCTGACAAATGCTGCATTCTGCAACATGCTGACAAATGCAACATTCTACAGCATGCTGACAAATGCAACATTCTACAGCATGCCGACAAATGCAACGTTCTGGAAGTTGCTGACAAATGCAACATTCTGGAGCATTCTGACAAATGCAACAGTCTGGAAGATGCTGAAAATGCAACATTCTGGAGCATGCTGACAAATGCAACAGTCTGGAGCATACTGACAAATGCAACATTCTGGAGCATGCTGACAAATGCAGCATTCTGGAACATGCTGACAAATGCAACATTCTACAGCATGCTGACAAATGCTACATTCTGAAACATGCTGACAAATGCAACATTCTGGAACATGCTAACAAATGCAACATTCTGGAATATGCTGACAAATGCAACATTCTGGAGCATGCCGACAAACGCAACATTCTGGAACTTGCTGACAAATGCAACATTCTGGAGCATGCTGACAAATACAACATTCTGGAACTTGCTGACAAATGCAACATTCTGGAGCATGCTGACAAATGCAACAGTCTGGAGCATGCTGACACATGCAGCATTCTGGAACATGCTGACAAATGCAACATTCTACAGCATGCTGACAAATGCTACATTCTGGAACTTGCTGACAAATGCAACATTCTGGAGCATGCTGACGAATACAAAATTCTGGAACTTGCTGACAAATGCAACATTCTGGAGCATGCTGACAAATACAACATTCTACATTGCTGACAAATGCAACATTCATTTTTATTCGGCTAGTGACGAAAGCCACATGTAGAGAAGTAGAAAAAAAGAGAATAAAAAAAGAGAAAAGAATGTGCTCCGTGACTTGAATGCAACTGAGTCCACAAAGCTGTCTGCAAACGAAGGCGTTTTAGAGTTGCTCTGAATTTGGGGATTGGAGAGGAATTTTTTTTTTAACCGAGAGTTCAGTCCCCTTTTGGGAGCTCTTTTGAGAGTGAGAGGTTTTGTCAGCTGATATTTTTCGGAAGGTCAGTCGGTCAAGCTCTGAGAGGTGAACACCCTGCTCCGGAACCGACTCAATTATATACCTGCTACATGTTTTTGCAGCGGAGAGCCTTGGACTGGGGCTTAATGTTGGCGGTCAGGCCACTGGCAAGAAGAACGCTGATGTGCAAGTCTTCCACCTTCATTCTTCTTCATGAAGAGGGTAGTGAGAATAAAAAAAATAAAAAATTAAAAAAAATAAAAAAACCTCGAAGACAATGAAATATGATAAAACATACATTATAATTGCCTGCTAAATTTGTAAGCAGAGGAACACTTAAAAAACAAAAAAACAACAACAAAAAACACATACATACATACATATATTTACCTGCTAAATTTGAAAGCAGTCGTCTGTGTTGGATGATAAAACATACTTTCGTGTTTTGTTGTTGTTGTTGTTGTTGTTGTTGAACATATATGTGTATGTTCTTTTCTGTGGTGGATGTGAACTTGGAAAAGACACTGCACAAGAGAAGAAAAGGTTGGTTTTTTGAGACTCTGTTTTGGTTGGAGGAGTGATAGTGATTGATAGATGAATCTTGTTGTGGAGTGTATTGTTATAAACTGACAATTAACCTATAGAAATATATTAAGATCTGATGAGGTCTGAACATTAGCATGTGGACAATTATCTATATTTTGTTTTGTTTGTAAAAATAAATTAATTACAGTTGGCAAACTCGATCAGCCTTGAAGTGGATTCAATTTTGTACTTGTAACTGGAAGAGTTGGGGTGGCTGGTGTGTGAGAGAGAAAACACGAACATAACGCACGCTGACATCACACACATGAAGTGAGGTTGTTATACTTAACACTGTCCATCTTACCATCCTGTGAAAGCAAGCGAGAGATGGCAGGCCACCATTAAAAATCACACGGATTGAGACATTCCAAGAAAGCGCGAAAAACACCTGTTGTTTTGTTGTTGTTTGTTTGTTTGTTTGTTGTTGGTTTTTGGGGGGTTTTTGGGTTGTTTTTTTTACACATATGCACAACAAACTGACCATTTCATTTTGACCTGTCCAGAATACAGAAATCTTAGAGAACAGTCTCTCTCTGTCTCTGTCTGTCTGTCTCTCTCTCTTTCTCTCTCTGTCTCTCTCTCTCTCTCTCTCTGTCTCTGTCTCTCTCTCTCTGTGTCTCTCTGTCTGTGTGTCTCTGTCTCTGTCTGTTTGTCTGTCTGTCTCTGTCTGTCTGTCTGACTGTCTGTCTCTCATACCACACCCACTCTAAGTTTCTTTTCCTTTTAATTTTCCTTTAAATAGGTTCTGAGGAATTGATGAATTAATTGTCTATGTGTAAAAGAAAGTAGGTAAACGCTGCATGTAGTTTGTTTCTAAATTCATGACATTGTTCTTCAAGATCAATGTAACCCCTCACCCCCACCCCCACCCCGCCCCACCCTCCCCCTTCTCCTCTATTATCACGGCAGAAAAGGCTTCATCAATTAATGAACCACTCAAGAGTCCAAAGTTCAGAGTTCACTTCACAGTTCTTTGTCTGTCTGTTTGTCTGTCTGTCCGTTTGTCTGTCTGTTCGTCTGTCTGTCTCTCTCTGTCCCTGTCTGTCTGTCTGTCACTCTGTCTCTTGCTCCTCTCTCTCTCTCTCTCTTTCTCTGTCAGCCGATAAATACCGTGAAAGAAAGAAAGAAAGAACGATAACAAGTTTATTTCTAGGCACGGCATTTTCTTTTTCTTTTTCTCTATTTACTATTTGTTAATGAGAGAGAGACAGACAGACAGAGACAGAGACAGAGAGACAGAGACACAGAGAGAGATCACAGAGCACTGTGAACCATATCTAATCATCAGCTG
>NC_134904.1:11319079-11336579 GCF_041734735.1 Babylonia areolata | reverse complement strand
AAAAGTTATGCACAGACTATATGAATATGCATTCATTTACGACATACTATACTCAAAACAAGCGCGTGCATACAAATGACGCAAGCAAACACACACGCACACACACACACACACACACACACACACACACACACACACACACACACACACACACACACACACACACACACACACACACACACAAATATATCACCTACCCAAGACGCCCATCAGTTGATAAGATGGCAGGCAGAACGAGCAAAAATGTGTTTTCAGAGACTTATTCATTCAACTTAACTAGGGAATCCTTTGCCCTCCAAAAGTGGACAATGATTACCTGAACGCCAGGGGTAAAAGCGGTCATACACATGAAAGCTCACTCGTGAAAAAGAGTGAATGTGGGAGTCGCACCCCACGAAAGAAGAAGAAGAAGAAGAAGAAGAAGAAGAGGAAAAGGAAGCATGAAATCTATATGATGAAAGAGAAGGGCGTTTTTCATATTTCGATACCGCCAGACCAAAACAGCAGAAAGAGCGCACACCTCAGAGGGTTTGACTGCTTTCATTGTTCTGCCTCTTTGTATCCGCCTTCGTTTTTGTTTTTTGTTTTTTCTTATGCGTTTTTGGACAACAGCTCCAGCTGTCACGCAGTCTCGCGAATACGACTTGTTGGCTACATCAGTACATGTATAACCCCCCCCCCCCCTCTTTTTTTTCTCCTAGCCATTCATTGGCCTCAACATCCATTATTCCATGATAGAAGATGGGGTTGTCGGTTGTCCTGTTTGAACAGGTGTTTTGGATGATGCGGGTGTGTTGGAACAGGTGTTTTGGATGGCGCTGGTGTGTTGGAACAGGTGTTCTAGATTGTGCTGGTGTGTTGGAACAGGTGTGTTGGATTGTGCTGGTGTGTTAGAACAGGTGTTTTGGATGGCGCTGGTGTGTTGGAACAGGCGTTTCAGATTGTACTGGTGTGTTGGAACAGGTGTTTTAGATGGTGCTGGTGTGTTGGAACAGGTGTGTTGGATTGTGCTGGTGTGTTAGAACAGGTGTTTTGGATGGCGCTGGTGTGTTGGAACAGGCGTCTCAGATTGTGCTGGTGTGTTGGAACTGGTGTCTTGGATGGTGCTGTGTGTTGGAACAGGCGTTTCAGATTGTCCTGGTGTGTTGGAACAGGTGTTTTAGATGGTGCTGGTGTGTTGGAACAGGTGTGTTGGATGGTGCGGGTGTGTTGGAACAGGTGTTTTGGATGGCGCTGGTGTGTTGAAACAGGTGTTTTGGATTGTGCTGGTGTGTTAGAACTGGTGTCTTGGATGGTGCTGTGTGTTGGAACAGGCGTTTCAGATTGTCCTGGTGTGTTGGAACAGGTGTTTTAGATGGTGCTGGTGTGTTGGAACAGGTGTGTTGGATGGTGCGGGTGTGTTGGAACAGGTGTTTTGGATGGTGCTGGTGTGTTGGAACAGGTGTGTTGGATGGTGCTGGTGTGTTGGAACAGGCGTTTTGGATGATGATGCAGGTGTTTTGGATGTCGTTGTCCTGCTGGAACAGGTGTTTTGGATGGTGCGGGACAAAGGGTTACTCCTGTCCAGCTTCACCCAAACCACCTGGTGACATGACCGCTCAGTTTCGCGTCCACTGTGTACAGGCCAGACTCTTTGCATGTGTGTGGACAGGGCACGGTATCAAGGCCTGGTGTGCTAAGGTCCGGCATCTGCTGACCACCAGGTTTTTTTTTTCTTCTTCTTTTCACTTTACTTTTTAGGGGGTTACAATGGATGTAGTGCATGCGTATATGGAACAGTCCGCACATTCTGAAACTGAAACTGAACAGGGAGCTGAACACCGTGCTGCCTGTCTGTTTGTCTGTCTGCCTGTCTGTCTTTCAGACTATTTGTCTATTTGTCTGTCTGCCTGCCTGTCTTTCTGCCTGCCTGTCTTCTGCCTGTTTGTCTGTCTGTCTGTCTCCCTGGCTGCCTATTTGTCTGTTTGCCTGCCTGTTTGTCTGTCTGTCTACCTGCCTGTCTGTTTGTCTGTCTACCTGCCTGTCTGTCTGTCTGTCTGCCTGCCTGCCTCCCTTTTTGTCGTTCTGCCTGTTTGTCCTTCCTGCCTGCCTGTCTTTTTGTCTGTTAGGTTGCCTATTTGTCTGTCTTTTTGTTTGCATGCCTGCCTGTTTTTCTCTGTCTGTTTATCTGTCTGCCTGCCTGCATGTCTGTTTGTCTGTCTGTCCCGTCTGTCTGACTGTGAAGAAAAAAAAAAACGTGTGTCACCTTCAACGGGTTCTTCGAACACTGTCTGTGCCTGATGCCGTCACTCTTAGTCTGCCAGTTCTAGGCGTTCAGCAACGGTGTCAGTCAGGGTTTTTCTCAAGTCTGCAGTCAATGGAAAATGCGCATGCTAGAAGCACGTGTAAACTCTCTCTCTATTATACAGTTGTTATCCTGCTTACAGCGTTGCCACAGACAAATCGAACATGTCAGAATTTTTTTGTTTTGGAATACTTGGTTGTTTTTGTTGTTGTTGTTGTTGTTGTTTCTTTGTTGTTGTTTTTTGTTATATATGTCAGTCCGAAGACAGTTTGAGCCGAATTTCACAGCAGTTCATAGGCGGCATATAGTTCACGTGTATAAGCGTATCACTTGAAGAAAGGACAACAGACTGCTCTCTAGTCGCTGTGTTTTGAGATTATTACTTTCTGTAGTAATTTCTTTTCTTTTTACATCTCACATTTTTTCGAGCATAAAAATAAGTGTAGGTACTCAATGCAGGTATTAATGTTAAATGCTTTCTGCATAGCTTCTGCTGAAGATATGGGGGACTTTTTTTTCATGGTATTCATAGAAAATAAAGCATAAATGAGAGATGAGGTAGCAATCGATAAAATAATCATCATAAAATATTCAAATCCCCTCCCCCCCCCCCCCCCCCCGGCAAAAAAGAAAAAAAAGAAAAAAAGAATCCAACCACAATAACATTAAAAAAAATTCTACGTTACCCATCTGAACGAAGAAACAATCCCAGAGGATATGTCCAGAATGTGTCTAAACAAATAACAAGTTATCTTGCAAAATCGTTGGCTTGACTCGTTGACTAGAATCAGAACACAGTTCCTCAGTTCCTCCTTCGTCTTATCTCTGTGGCTGCCTTCACCTCTACACTCCATCTCGCTCACTGCGATCAGCTTCGGATCCACTCCACTTACACATACCCAGATTCAAACTCTCGACTGTTGGCCACCGTTCTTTCTCTGTCTCTGGACCTTGCAATTGGAATTAACTTCCTCTTTCGCTTCGTCAAGTCTCCACACTCAGTTCTTTCAAGTCTGGCCTTAAAACCCACCTCTTCCCAAAATAGCCTCCCTTCCCTGCCTCTTCCTTGTCTTTTTAGTTGTTTTTTTCAGTTTTAGAGTTATGCTTGCGTGAGAATGACTGGTGCGAAAGCGCTTTGATTTGTTTATGCACAAGATTTAGCGCTATATAAGTACCATTATTATTATTATTATTCTCTTTGTAACATGGGCACAATTCTCTACGAGTTAGAAATGCTTTTCTTTTTTGACTCACTTGTGTAAACAAAGTGAGTCTATGTTTTAACCCGGTGTTCGGTTGTCTGTGTGTATGTGTGTGTCCGTGTGTCTGTGTGTCTGTGTGTCCGTGGTAAACTTTAACATTGCCATTTTCTCTGTCAGGTGACACCAAATTAGGCATAAGAATAGGAAAAATTCAGTTCTTTCCAATCATCTTGTTTAAAACAATATTGCCCTCTGGGATGGGCACAAACAAACAAAAAAAACAATTAAAAAAGCCTAATTATATGCAAACTGCATTTACTGTTATATATATATTTTTTTGTATTCTCTAAACTTGGCACTTTGACCTCTTATTCTGACACAACAGCAAGAGCAGTCATTATTATCATTTTTTGTTCAAACAGGATCTTCTTTTGCTAAGCATGGAATTTTTATTTATTTTGCAAACGTTTTGTTGCAGATAGTAAAAAAGGGAAATTACTCTGTAATTAATGCTAGGGGACTTAATTTATCACAAGTGAGTCTTGAAGGCCTTGCCTCTCTTGTTATTATTATTATTGAAACAGCCTTTGGGTGGTTTTTTTGTGTGTTTTGGGGGGCTGTTTTTTTTTCAAATCTGCTAAGGATCTCAGCTCTCGTCAGTCAGCAACCCGCTGTCTGAACAGGCCAGGGAAAGCATTCCAATACTTCCTTCCACTCTGTGACAGATGGCAGTAGCTCGTGATCAGCTGCAAGTCCCAGAGGAGCTTCTTTACAAGACTGGTGGTGACAAATCAGTTGGCTTTCTCAGTCTCTGTACACCCATGCACCACACTTGGTTCAAACGTAAACCTTCTTTTCTCTCTGTTTCTTGTCGGGTCTCTCTCTCTCTCATTCTTGACTGAAAACTGTCTCCTGGTTTTTTCTGGTGTACTGTTTAAGTACTTCAGACCATGTACAGCCGAGTGCTGGATATAAAAAAAACAACCCAAAACAAACTGAAAATGGAATGCAATTAAAAAAAAAAAAAAAAAAAAAAAACCGGAAGCAAATCGTTCTCGAAAATTGGCTCTCATTCTCTCTGTTTGCTTGCTCACACACACATACACATGCACACACACATGCACACACGCACACGCACACACACTTTTGTATATACCTTATGTATATATATATATATATATATATATATATATATATATATATATATATACATATATATGTATAAATCAATATTGAATAATATATATACATATATGTATATATATATATAGATAGATAGATAGATAGATAGATATATATATATATATATATATATATATATTAATATCAAATAATATAATATATATATTGAGAGAGAGTGGGGAGGGAGGCGTCAGTGATCTATCATATAAAATGCATGAGCATCTCAATACTGCAGCAATATTCGCTGCCAAGACCAACAGCTGAAACTTTATAATATATCGATATTTTGCATGAATCATCACATGTTCTTTTTTCAGGATCCACGGAATTCGTTTAAGCAAACACCTCACCTACACAACTGCTTGTGAATCAGTTATTGGTATCAGTGTATTTCAGAGATGTGACGTTCCTTTCGGATCTTTCGTTCTATGTGAACATTACGCGAAAATCAGGATAGTTTAAACAGTTTGAAAAAATTGAGGGTTTTAAAATGGCTACCTCAATAGAGACTACATTTCTGGATATATCAACTGGGCATACGGTAAACGACATGACACGGTCATCCACAGAGGACATGACCAATGATGTTTCTAGTCTAGCAACAATTCTCACTGCTGTGAGAACACTGATCTGGTACATTGTACCACCTGCACTTCTGGTCTTCGGAACCTTCGGCAACGTGATGACGGTGGTGGTGATGCGAGGCATGCGGTCTTCACAGTCCACTGCCTGTCTGTCCGTGTACTTCACTGCACTGGCCGTGTCTGACCAGTGTCAACTGACCACCTCTGTGCTGTTTCTGTGGGTGAACAAGACCTTTTCTTGGCCGCCATACTTCTTCCGCTACGATCTTTTGTGCTCGCTTCCAAAGTTTGTGTGGAACGCCAGCGGTATAACTTCTGCGTGGTTTCTGGTGGCGATGACGTATCAGCGAGTGCTGTCAGTGATAGTGCCACACCGTGTGGGGCTTCTGTGCACTGTGGGAAGAGGGAAGATCATCGTGGCTGCCATCATCGTCATCGCTTGTGCGCTGAACGTACAGTTTCTCTTCACTTACGTTTACTGGCCTGAGTACGGGCAGTGTCAGTATCACGCGAAGTACGTGCACATTTTAGAAGCGTACGAATGGCAGGACCTCATTAGTTTTTCAATGATTCCGTTTCTTTCCCTTTCCGTCGGGAACTCCATCCTCGTTTGGCAAGTGATCAGATCTAAACAGCTTTCTAAACACATGAGAGGAAATACTGATCAGAAGACAACGTCAGGAACGGACAAAGTGCATTCCATGACGGTGACGCTGATTTTGACGTCAGCAGCCTTCTTAGTGTTGACGCTTCCGATATGTACGTATGGCGTCTGTGCCCAGATGAACTTCATCAACATTTCCGATAATGAGTTCGGTGCCGTGATAAAACTGGTGAAGACTGTCGCTAACATGTTGTGGATAACTTCCTGTGCATCCAACTTCTATCTCTATCTGCTGAGTGGCAGTAAATTCAGGGAGGAAACGAAACGATATTTAGGCCTGTGCTGTCGTGTCTCATCTCAAGGGAAATGAACTTTATTTTTCACAGCTTGGAATCAAAGCTTACACGCTGAAAGAGAGAAACGAACATTTCACGGAGTACATGTCATTTCCAATTCGTGTCCCCTTTAACTGTTGTTCTTTTGGGTTGTTTTCTTTAACAGGAGATGCAGCCAGTGTGTGACATCAAGTAGACGGTCAGATTTACGTCATAATCTTTTTCGTCTTCGCCTGCTTGACGAGTCTCCCTTTTCAAAACGGTCTCTGCTGTTGCTCCAAAATTCCTGCTCGCACTCCCACCCCCATCGCCCATTCCCCTCAGCTTTGCCTCCATCTTCCAACCCCCCCTCCACACCCCCAAATCGCCCCCCCTCCCCCCCGCGCTCACCCTTCCCCCACCCGCTCCCCCGCCCCCCACCCATAACCCCCCTCCCCATCCGCACTCCCAACCAACCTCCTACCTTCCACTCACCTCACCACCTACTTTCCTTTTAAAGTTCATTTCCAATAGTGGATGCGTACATAATTATACTTTCCATATGTGTTTCTGTGTACTTAGATTAACTCACTCAGTACGGCCAGTCCTCTCTTCTCCTCTACACATACCCCTCGGATGTCCAGTGGATGTCTGAATGACACAACCTTTAGCTTCCGTCGTCAGAATTGTGGTATTCTTTGTCAACATTCAAGTCTTCAGTATAAGAGCCTTCCGCTTGCAATATTTTGATGATGGTAACTGGGGTGAAACGATGTTAACGTCGTCTCTTTCGCCGTTCGTATGAAAAGAGTTAAAATCATCAAAGGCTGTCTGTTCAGTGCACTGGTACTCGAAGCAAAGCATGTCGTTGATCACAGTACAGTGTGTTTGTACTCATCACTCGGTGCATCATACTGTATTGGTGATCACCGTACTGTGTCTTGACCCAGATGATTCTGCGGACAACATGAGCCAAAACAACAAAACAACAACAACAACAACAGCCATGTGAATGGTGTCTGGTTAAGGGGAATGGGAGTAATGACAACACAAACAACACCAACAACAACATCAACAACAAAGCAGCAACAGCCATGTGAATGGTGTCTAGTTAAGGGGAATGGGAGTAATGACAACACAAACAACAACATCAACAACAACAAAACATATATGATAGTCACTCGTGTCCGAGTATGACCATCAGAACAGCAGAGGAGGCAACTGCTGTTCCGACTTTTGGGGCTAGAATTTGATTATAGTGGAGAGCGTCTTGCCCAAGTTACATCCCCACTCTCTCGGCCAAGAGGGTTTTAGGACAGTCGGCGTTGGGGTGGTTCCCAAAGGCCAACTAGCCCACAAGGCTGCAGCAATGACAGCCAGTGCAATTTTGCCTCTTAGTTTGAGAGTCATAGTCCTTCACAAAAAGACTAAGTTGTAAATGGTTTCCCATTGACTGGAGAAACCATTGATAATACAGCTCTCATTTTGCTGTTGGCCCAAATGTAAACTTATGTCAATCTGTGATATAAGTCGAGTGTTGGGCCTTACAACAACAAAACAGGAACATGCTGAAAGCACTCAAGGTTTTCACGTTGAAATACAGGTGAACGAGCCGGTTAAGGGGTCTAGATAACGATTAGGATAACAACAACAACAATAACAACAACAACAACAAGACAGCAACCTGGTTAAAACGCTCTAGATTTTCAAGTCGGAAATACAGGTGAATGAATATTTGTATTTGCATTTGTATTTCTTTTTATCACATCAGATTTCTCTGTGTGAAATTCGGGCTGCTCTCCCCAGGGAGAGCGCGTCGCTACACTACAGCGCCACCCATCTTTTTTTTAATATTTTTTCCTGCGTGTAGTTTTATTTGTTTTTCCTATCGAAGTGGATTTTTCTACATAATTTTGCCAGGAACAACCCTTTTGTTGCCGTGGGTTCTTTTACGTGTGCCAAATGCATGCTGCACACAGGACCTCGGTTTATCGTCTCATCCGAATGACTAGCGTCCAGCCCACCATTCAAGGTCTAGTAGAGGGGGAGAAAATATCGGCTGCTGAACCGTGATTCGAACCAGCGCACTCAGATTCTCTCGCTTCCAAGGCGGACGGCAAAATTCTGTAGAAAAATCCACTTCGATAGGAAAAAAAACAACAACTGCACGCAGGAAAAAATACCAAAAAAAAGAAAAAAAAGAAAGAAAAAAAAAGGGTGGCGCTGTAGTATAGCGACGCGCTCTCCCTGGGAAGAGCAGCCCGAATTTCACACAGAGAAATCTGTTGTAATAGAAAGAAATACAAATACAACAAAGAGAGAGAGAGAGAGAGAGAGAGAGAGAGAGAGAAAGAAGAAAAAAACACGCTTTTTTTTTCTTTTTTTTTTTTTTGCTGCCCCATCATCTGCACCGTTTCAGTGGCATTACTCCCACGCCGCTCATTTGGATTCCCCCATACACGGCCACACCCGGGTTCGTCCGTCGCAGTTCCAGCGTCGGCAGTCCACAGGGGACCATCGATGTTAGGTCGCCAGGAGGCCACACACCAGAGGAGACCCTGCACTGCGTGCTGAGTCACGCATATTTTGAAGCAAAAGAGATGTGACAATGATCATCACAGGGAGGCTTTGACCAGGATGGAATAGTGTCAGTCCCAAGTGGAAAAGTTACGGGGTCTGCAAAGACAGAAGTTCAGGATTCTCTGGCACTGACACCGTTTCTTTCCCACTGGGTGCCTCCACTCGGCTTCTGCCGGGTGGATTGATATTCCTGTCATACACTGTACACCCCCCGATCAACACACACACACACACACACACATGCATGCACGCACGCGCCCGCACACACACACACACACCTACACACACTCTCTCACACACACACCCAGTCTATCTGTCTCACTCTGTCTACCTATTTATATACCCATCTATCTATCTAATCACACGCGCACCCAGACCACACACGCACTTACACTCTCACACGCAAGCACGCGCACATACACACACGCAGCACGCACCTACGCATGCATTCATCACTCACGCACTTTAAATCACGTCTGCACGCACTCAGGCACTCACATTCTCCTGGGGTGGATGAACTCGCAGACCTGAACGAGATGTATTCACCTCTGGCGTTGGTTAGTTTCACGCAGAATGCAAAGTAAACATGTTGTTGCAACAGATTATTCCTGTCACTGGACGAAAAGAAATGGAAAGAAGAAAATGTCCCTCCCAAAATACAGGAATAAATAAATAAAGAATAACGAGGCCAGGAGAGAAAAGAATTCATAAACAGTAGTGCATTGTTTCGTTTGTTTGGATAGAGTAACGGCAGGTGATAGAGAAATGTTAGATTAGTTCAGAATAGTTCGAAGAGTTAAGAGCAAGGATGCACACTGGCACACTAATCATTGGCTTCCACCAGACCCCCCCCCCCACTCCCCACCGAGACCCCCCCCCATCCCCCCATCCCCCACCACTGTGCTCCTGCTCGATGCTTCTAGCACATCCTCAGGGACTGTTTGTCTGCACTTCGGATCAAGTTTCAAGTTTTAATTATCCTTTCACTCCTATTGGAGTATGGAGGATTACTGCAAAATAATGTTTTCATGCCCAGAACAAACATTTTCAAATACACAACAATGTCACATTAAAGTTGAGAACACACAAATGTCTTTTAACTCCAAAAGTGTAGCTAGGCAACATTAAATTTTGCAAATCTAATCATCTTACTTACAGCTCATGAATCTATCTGTGAATGCGCAGATGGCTGAATAGTCCAATCTGCGCACGAAATGTTCGCTGACAGTTGGGGCAGACAAAGACAGGCATATCATTGTCAAGGGAGCTTGTTTGCCTGTGACTTTCTGGCCTGCCTCTTCTGAACAGCTGCAGCAGTCCTGTTGGCTTCGCACAACCTGGCGCCTTTGTGCACAGCAGCGCGCCATTTGTCACGGTCCACTGCAGATTCCTCCCAGGAGTCAGGGTTGGTATCAAACGCTTTCAGAGAGACTTTCAGAGTATATCTGAAGCGCTTGTTCTGACCTCCGTGTGATCTCTTCCCTTGTTGCAGCTCGCCATAGAAGAGCCTTTTGGGCAGCCGATGGTCTGGCATGCGCACCACGTGTCCAGCCCAACGAAGCTGGGACTGCATCAGGATGGTGAAGATGCTGGGAAGGGTGGTTTTTGCAAGCACCTCCGTGTCTGGGGTCCTGTCTTGCCACTTGATGTTCAGTAGCTTCCTGAGGCATGTTGTGTGGAAGTGGTTCAGCTTCTTGGCATGCCGTTGGTACACTGTCCAAGTTTCGCAGGCGCAGAGTAGTGTGGGGAGAACTACTGCTCTGTAGACCTTTAGCTTGGTCTCAAGACCAATGCCTCTTCTGCTCCAGACATTTGCATAGAGTCTACCAAAGGTTGCGCTAGCTCTTGCAATCCTGACGTTCACTTCATCGTCGATGGTCGCATTTCGTGACAGTGTGCTGCCAAGGTATGTGAACCGCTCCACCGCACTGAGTCTCTGACCGTTGACTGTGATGTTGGGCTCAACGTGGGGTTTCCCTGGGGCTGGCTGATGGAGAACTTCAGTTTTCCTCGTGCTGATGGTAAGGCCGAAGTTCCTGCTGGCAGTGGCAAACTTGTCGACGCTGAGTTGCATGTCAGCTTCAGATCCAGCGTTGATGGCACAATCATCAGCAAACAAAAAGTCTCTGATGATGTCTGTCATGACCTTCGTTTTTGCTTGCAGCCTTCTGAGGTTGAACAGCTTGCCATCTGTTCGGTACTTTAGGCCGATTCCAACATCGCCATCTCTGAAGGCATCAGTAAGCATTGCAGAGAACATGAGGCTGAACAGTGTTGGAGCCAGGACACAGCCTTGCTTGACACCATTTGTGACAGGAAAAGGAGCAGATGTTTCGCCATTGTCCTGGACTCGAGCCTGCATGCCTTCATGGAATTGGCTGACCAAGGAAATAAATTTCCGAGGGCATCCGTACTTGGCCATGATCTTCCACAGTCCCTCTCTACTCACGGTGTCGAAGGCCTTAGTGAGGTCGACATAGGTGGAGAACAGATCAACATTTTGCTCCTGACATTTCTCTTGCAGCTGCCTTGCAGCAAACACCATGTCGGTGGTTCCGCGCTCTTTCCGGAATTCACATTGGCTCTCAGGCAAATGACCTTGGTCAAGGTGTGCTGTGAGGCGGTTTAGTAGGATCCTGGCAAGTATCGTGCCTGCGATGGAGAGCAAGGAAATGCCCCGCGATGGTTATCACAGGCTTGCCGGTTCCCCTTTCGCTTGTACACGTGAATGATAGATGCATCTTTGAGATCCTGGGGGATCGTCTCTTCTTTCCACATGAGTGAGAATAGCTGATGGAGCTTCTCAGTCAGCACAGTGCCTCCATCCTTGTAGACCTCTGCTGGTATGGAGTCTGAGCCACAATGTATATCTCATCAGTGTGTAAGGGGATGATAATGATAACGATGTTGCCATGTCCACAATGTATATCTCATCAGTGTGTTGGGGGATGATAATGGTAACGATGTTGCCATGTCCACAATGTATATCTCATCAGTGTGTAAGGGGGATGATAATGATACCGATGCTGCCATGTCCACAATGTATATCTCATCAGTGTGTAAGGGGGATGATAATGATACCGATGGTGCCATGTCCACAATGTATATCTCATCAGCGTGTAAGGGGGATGATAATGGTAACAATACTGCCATGTCCACAATGTATATCTCATCAGTGTGTTGGGGGATGATAATGGTAACAATACTGCCATGTCCACAATGTATATCTCATCAGTGTGTTGGGGGATGATAATGGTAACGATGTTGCCATGTCCACAATGTATATCTCATCAGTGTGTAAGGGGGATGATAATGATACCGATGGTGCTATGTCCACAATGTATATCTCATCAGTGTGTAAGGGGGATGATAATGGTAACGATGCTGCCATGGCAATCCATTTAGTTTGAGAAATAAAAAGAATTATTAAGGAAACTACAAGTCACTGGTGGTCTCCATCCTCTTATATGGATGTGAGACATGAACACTGACGGCAGAAACAGAAAGAAGAATCCAAGCATTCGAAACCAAGTGCTTGAGGAGACTACTACACATCTCCTACAAGGAGCACAAGACCAATGACTATGTGCGGAACCTGGTCAGAAACCTTGTTGGGCCCCAAGAACCACTGCTGGCGACTGTCAAACGACGGAAGATGGCATGGTTTGGTCACGTCATACGACATAACACCCTTTCCAAAACCATCCTGCAAGGGACTGTAGAGGGAGGGCGCAGACGGGGGCGGCAGAGAAAGAGCTGGTCCGACAACGTCAAGGAATGGACCGAAATGACGATGCCAGATCTCCTCACGACAGCTGCCAACAGAACGGCGTGGCGAGCTATGACATCTTCCTCATGTCCCCCCCAACGACCCCAGCGGTCGAGGGAATGAGTGAGTGAGTGAGTGACGAAGCGGTATTCCATGCTTCCTTCCAGAACACATCATAGTCAACTCAAGCAGAAGAAAAACAGACAGCCGCACGGATGGTCAGGAAGATTTTGAGCAGCGTTCTAAAGGACGAATCCGATAACGTTAATTCACTCAGTACGGCCAGTCCTCTCTTCTCCTCTACACAGACCCCTCGGATGTCCAGTGGGTGTCTCAATGACCCAACCTTTAGCTTCCGTCGTCAGAGTTGTGGTATTCTTTGTCAACCTTCACGTCTTCAGTATAAGAGCCTTCCGCTTGCAATATTTTGATGATGGTAATTGGGGTGAAACGCTGTTAACGTCGTCTCTTTCACCGTTCGTATGGAAAGAGTTAATTCAGCGGATGACAGCCGACTGTATGGTTCCAGTCTTCCAATGAGTTTTTAGCCCACGGCTCACTCCCAGCTGTGGGGGGGAGGAGGCAACCAGAAGCGTGAATAGTCCCTCAGTGATGGGGTTCGAACCATCTCCCCTCGTTCGTTAGTTCGTTTCAGATTCTCAAGGAGGGGTCACTGCGTTCGGACAAACCCATACCCCTGAAAACGGAGTATGGCTGCCTACGTGGAGGGGGTAAACACGGTCATAGACGTAAAAGACCACTCGTGTACATACTGGTGAACGTGGGAGTTGCAGCCCACGAGCGAAGAAGAAGAAGAAGAAGAAGAAGAAGAAGAAGAAGAAGAAGAAACATTCATAAACGCTACACCATATCTGTTGGCCAGATGCCTGACAGCAGCAAAAGCCAACGCGCTTGACAGACCTTGAGTGCATTCTTATATATTTGTGTACCTATCAGAGTGGATTTCTTTTTTTTTTCTTTCTTTTTTTTTTTTTTTTTTTTTTACATAGTTTTGCCAGATGACAACACTCTCATTGCCATGGGTTCATTTTCAGTGCACAAAGCGCTTGCTGCGAGTGGCACCTCGTTTTATTGTCTCACCCGAAAGACTAGACACTCAGTTTGATGTTTTAGTCAAACTTGGGAGAAAGGGCGAGAGCCGGCGGGATTCGAACCCACACCCTCAGCTGAGAGTCTTAACCATTCTGCCACCTTCCTCCTGCGTCGTTCGTCATTCCTTGACGCTAACCACTTGGCCATGGCGAGGAATAGCAGACAACACTGGCCTTTGGATTGACGGTGCGCCTTCGCCATTGACGGCGTAATTTTCGTCAACGGCGCGTGCCTCTGCCTTTCTGGGGGCCTTCCAGGCGCATGCGCAGATCCTTTGCCCTGTCAGTCGCCAAGATCGGCATAGGCCTACTCGTGGAGAATGTAGCTTACACAACTGACCCCCACCCCACACACACACCACCCCCTTCACCCTTTTCCTGCTTTAGTTTTCTGTTCCAGTTTCATCTTCTCGATGAGACGTCACCGCATTCGGACAAATCCACATACGCAGCACCACATTTGCTAAGCAGATGCCTGACAGCAGCATAACCCAACGTGTCAGTTACGCCTCGAGTACATAATTACAATGGATACCTATCTGTGTATCCAGCCTATCAGAGTGGATTTCCTCTACAGACTTTTGCCAGAGAACACCACTTTTGTCGCCGTGAGTTCTTTTCCAGTTCGCCAAAAATGTGTGCTGCTCATGCGACCTTGGTTTATCGTCCATTCCGAGACGCTCAGTTTGAATTTCTGTTCAAAGTTGGGAGAAAGGGCGGAAGTTGGAATCGAACCCAGATCCTCACGCACACCGTATTTAATTAACAGATGGGTGTCTTAACCACTCTGTCGCCTTCCTGCTTTCATGTCGATAACATTACGTTAAGAGATAATATACCAAGTAGGTCGCTAATGACTAATAACTCGGATAACTATGCATGGCTGACTGGTACACCAGATCAGTTAAAAGCTGTGTACGACTGGCAAACTGTCCCGTGATTCGGAAATAAGATGTCGGTTTCCGAACATTGTTTTAAACAAACAAGGAAGAACAAATTCTCGTGCTACGATACACAATGTATTGCTGTGTCACTGTTGTGTATGCTCCGTCGATATCATTCGGTCCATCTGCTGACTGGTCTAGTTCTGTTCTATTTTGTTGTGCTGATTTAGATGAGTATGCCAAAACCCAACGCTGGTCATCTGTAATCTCCAACAGAGAGAAGTCTTAAAACATCTTCTGTCAACATTCCAGCTCCAGCAGTCCACAGGAAGCTATCAATGTTAACTCACCAAGAGATCAACCGGAAGAGGAAATCAGATGACGGGCGCGGCAACAGCCCAGTGGTTAGATATGTTAGTGCCTGAACCTCCAGTCGTGTGTATACGCATGCGGAAGATCAAATGCGCAAGTTAAAGATCCCATAATCCACGTCAGTTTCAGTTTCAGTTTCAGTAGCTCAAGGAGGCGTCACTGCGTTCGGACAAATCTATATACGCTACACCACATCTGCCAAGCAGGTGCCTGACCAGCTGCGTAACCCAACGCGCTTAGTCAGGCCTTGAGAAAAAATAATAGATAAGCTTACATAAATAAATAAATAATAATTATAATATAAAAAGGTAGTAGTAATGATAATAATAATAATAAAATAATAATAATAAATAAATAAATAAGACAACAATGATGATAAATAAGCAAATAAATGTAAAACGTCAGCGTTCGGTGGCTCAGTTACACTGAGTGAATGACTCACACATTCACTGCTTTGTGGTGATTCGTCCAGTTCAGATCAGTTTCTGACTCATGATGACAAGTGTAACACATAACGTCACAGAGAGAGCGGAGGGGGGGGGGGGGTATAAGGTTGGGGAGGGGGGGGAGGGAGGGGAGGGTTGGGGGGGGGGGGGGAAGGGCGAGAAGGGTACAAATTCTGGGTGTGATAGGCGGCCCGAACAAAGATACATTTAACTCACTCAGTACGGCCAGTCCTCTCTTCTCCTCTACACAGACCCCTCGGATGTCCAGTCGGTGTCTGAATGACCCAACCTTTAGCTTCTGTCGTCAGAATTGTGGTATTCTTTGTCAACATTCGCCTCTTCAACAAAAGAGCCTTCCGCTTGCAATATTTTGATGATGGTAACTGGGGTGAAACGCTGTTAACGTCATCTCTTTCGTCGTTCGTATGGAGAGAGTTAACATAAATTTCTCCTTGGTCCACACACTGAGGTGCCGTCACCCATTCTGTGTGTGACAGAAGCGGGTTGTCCTTTAAAAAAACAAAAAACAAAAAAAACAAACCGTAGCTGAATATATTTCGCTCATCGTCCACACTGGCTTAAGTTCCCAACATACCAACGTTAACTCACTCCATACGAACGGCGAAAGAGACGACGTTGACAGCGTTTCACTCCAATTACCACCATCAAAATATTGCAGGTGGAAGGCTCTAAAACTGAAGAAGTTTTTGTTGACAAAGAATACCACAATTCTGACGACGGAAGCTAAAGGTTGGGTCATTCAGACACCCACTGGACATCCGAGGGGTCTGTGTAGAGGAGAAGAGAGGACTGGCCGTACTGAGTGAGTTAAAATCAAAAGATGATAAGGTGCACATCCCGAGTGAAGGAAGGCGGGGAAGGGGAAAATATCACGGGAGGGTGGGGGTGGGGGTGGGGCGGGGGTTAGGGGGGCGGGGGGGGGGGTAGTGGCAAGGAGAGGAACAAGCTGAAGCACTGTGTTGCAAGATCTCTTCGCCAGATCAAAGACACTTTTTCGCGTAAACTGTACCCAGTTACTAGAACAGCGATCAGTGTACAGACTACATCAGCATGGGGATAATCACTGCATAAATGTAACTGTACACCACACTGCCAGCCCACAACGTGTACCTCATACAGATGGGCCCCGTGATTGAGCAAAGTCAGTGACCAAAGACAGGTACCTGGGGACTGATGAAGGGAGGGGATGATGGGGGCAACACCACGGACTTACATATGTGAATAATTTGTATTTCTTTTTATCACAACAGATTTCTCTGTGTGAAATTCGGGCTGCTCTCCCTAAGGAGAGCGCGTCGCTACACTACAGTGCCACCTTTTTTTTCTTCTTTTTATTTTCCCTGCGTGCAGTTTTATTTGTTTCTCCTATCGAAGCGGATTTTTCTACAGAATTTTGCCAGGAACAAGCCTTTTGTTGCCGTGCATTCTTTTACGTGCGCTAAGTGCATGCTGCACGCGGAACCTCAGTTTATCGTCTCATCCGAATGACTAGCGTCCAGACCACCACTCAAGGTCTAGTGGAGGGGGAGAACATATCGGCGGCTGAGCCGTGATTCGAACCAGCACGCTCAGATTCTCTCGCTTCCTAAGCGGATGCGTTACCTCTAGGCCATCACTCTACATAATATATACGTATTCTATTTATAAGACAACTGTGGAGGGAGGAAGGGGATATATGAGAGAACATCACGGACTTACAAACAGAATTACGTATATATCAGTTTCGACACCCCTCCACTTCCGTGCTTGGGGTGAGTCATGTCATTGTTGTCAGTGTCGGCAGATTCATGGGGGGCTCTTGTTTGAGGGACGTGGTGGCGGTCTCCACTCTGGGAGGGACGCTCACTCAGTCTGGCTCTGCGACTACGCCATTATTGTAGTTAGTTAGTAGGGGGCTTAGTATGTGGTGTCCTAAGTACGTTAAATCAGAACAGGCACCACTGAACACCACCGAAGTGACTCAGCAGCAGTGCAGGGTCTCCTCTGGTGTGTGGCCTCCTGGCGACCTAACATCGATGGCTCCCTGTGGACTACCGACGCTGGAACTGCGACGGACGAACCCGGGTGTGGCCGTGTATGGGGGAATCTAAATGAGCGGCGTGGGAGTAATGCCACTGAAACGGTGCAGATGATGGGGCAGAAAAAA
>NC_134904.1:11311579-11314079 GCF_041734735.1 Babylonia areolata | reverse complement strand
CTGATGTTGAAGGCCTTCAGAGAAGCTTTCGCTACACCGCAACGCAACGCATCGCAACGTAACGGAATACAACGCAACGCAACACAAAGCAATACAATACAATACAATTAACTGAGGATCAAAGGTAAGCCTATGGATGCGAACTTTTTTTGTGTGCCTTCGCACGTTGGTCTTTATAGCAACGACACAGCTGATAAAGCGACGAAATAAGGTGCACAAAACCACTACCAACAACAACAACAACACTAAAAAAAAAAAAAAAAAAAAAAAAGTGGCAATACAAGGGCATCCAGTAGTCATGATGAATGCCCCGGATACCGATACACTGAAGAAACGAATGATGAGCGCCCAATGGCAGCCGTCAGTCGGCTCTTCCCAGGAAGACAGCCTGTTGTGCCAAATAACTCTGTGTGTGTACAGCACTCAGAGCTTGGTCTCCGACCGAAGGGTATCCATGTCATCGTTATCATCACCAATAGAATGTTAACTCACTCAGTACGGCCAGTCCTCTCTTCAGTCTCCTCTACACAGACCCCTCGGATGTCCAGTGGGTGTCTCAATGACCCAACCTTTAGCTTCCGTCGTCAGAATTGTGGAATTCTTTGTCAACATTCACGCCTTCAGTCAGTATAAGAGCCTTCCGCTTGCAATATTTTGATGATGGCAATTGGGGTGAAACGCTGTTAACGTCGTCTCTTTCGCCGTTCGTATGGAAAGAGTTAAAAAAATGTATAGGAAGTAACATTCTGGTGAACTAAAAGGTAAAACAAAATTAATGAAACGCTGGCTGAGTGACTGATAAAGAAACGATCGAATGAATGCGTGGGTAGCTTTACTGGAGTGGGTCTGTGTGCGTCAGTCCAGTGGAACAGCGTTACACGTACACAGTGTCATTGCCCTGCCTCGTTGCATCTCACACCACTGAAACACACTGACCAGTACCTGACCTCCTCCCCCACCACATCCCTCACTGAGTTCAGCCCCCGACCCCCACCCCTATCACCACACACACACACACACATACAAACGCGCGCGCGCGCGCGCGCGCGCGCGCGCACACACACACACACACACACACACACACACACACACACACACACACACACACACACACACACACACACACACACACACACAACACAACACAACACAACACAACACAACACAACACACAACACAAACACACACACGCACACACACACGTACACACACACACACACACACACACACACACACACACACACACACGCACGCCACCTCTCACTGCCGAAGAAAAGTACGTACGAGACTTGACCTGTGTGGTCGGTGTACATGCTTTGTTTGAGCAGAGGGAGTTAACTCACTCAGTACGGCCAGTCCTCTCTTCTCCTGTACACAGACCCCTCGGATGTCCAGTGGGTGTCTGAATGACCCAACATTTAGCTTCCGTCGTCAGAATTGTGGTATTCTTTGTCAACATTCACCTCTTCAGTATAAGAGCCTTCCGCTTGCAATATTTTGATGATGGTAACTGGGGTGAAACGCTGTTAACGTCGTCTCTTTCGCCGTTCGTACGGAGAGAGTTAACCTGACAGAATGTAGGTGACTCGACCCTTGCGTGCAGTGACCGCCAATTGACCTGGTTTCTTTCTTTGTCCACATAGTGTAGGTAGGGCTCCCTCTTTAATTCTCTTTTGTGTGTCAGTGTCCGCCGTCTATAATTATATGATATGTGTCTCTCTTGTACAAGTGGTCTGTGTTTATAATTTATATATATATATATATATATATATATATATATATATATATATATCTTACAGATAGATAGATGTGTGTGTGTGTGTGTGTGTGTGTGTGTGTGTGTGTGTGAGATAGTCGCAGCTGGTTTGATTCCACATGCAAACGAAGCCGATCAGAGTATTTTAAAGCTAAACACAGAGTAAAAAAAAGAAATTCTAGTAAAAATAGAGACACGCTCGAAAGAGTCAGCAAAATTACAAGTCCGTTTTAAAGAAAGCAGAAAAAGACGTGGAGAAAAAAAATGGCACAGAGAACTACGAAGTTTACGCAAAAGCAATTCAAGAGAACTATGGAATATAATTAAAAAGAAAAAGAAAACATCTTGTCCCATAAACTTAGAAGACATGTTTCACCATTTCAGCAACCTTAACGTTAATGATAATGAACATATTGACAGTACAACGGCAATGCACATTATCAATTTAGAGGATAATGATGATATTTTAAATGCATGTATTACTGAAGATGAAATTACTTCAGCCATCAAAAGACTGAAGAATGGCAAAAGTACCGGTGAAGACATGATTCGTAATGAATATATCATCAACAGCGTTCCTTTGCTGACAGAAACATACTGTAAATTATTTAACAAGATACTGGACGAAGGTGTTGTACCAGAAAAATGGGTATCCGGCTTGATATTGCCATTGTATAAAGGCAAAGGTGATACACTTGACTGTGATAATTATAGGGGGATAACGTTGCTCAGCTGTGTTGGAAA
>NC_134904.1:11244079-11306579 GCF_041734735.1 Babylonia areolata | reverse complement strand
CACACACACACACACACACACACACACACACACTGACACACACCGTTTTTGTTTATTAATTTTGTGACTGAGATAGAAAGAGATCGAGAGAGGTCATAGAGTGTGCTCTGATAAGATTACTATACGCTTTTTCATTCGCAAAAATGTGTAAGATGTGTTTTTAATCGATTAACAAAGAAAATGTGACCGTTTATACAGGAAGTAGTTATCACCAGTACTGATTCAGCCAAGCTGCTCGGCCGTGTATTGACCAAGCGGATAAGCAACACAACTAACATTTTCGTTGTGTTGTGTCAGCTGTGCAGCTAAGTATATATTCATACACAAGACGGTGACCGACACAGTTTCATAAAGACTTTTTTTTTTAACGAACTACATGTGCTGATGATAAGTTTGAGACTATTTCTTAAAAGACTACCTTAAGGTACGTCTGAATTTTGCTCAAAATATCTACGTGTATTGAGCTTTTTAGAAGATTTATATAGAACTATATTATTAAGGAAAGCGGATGTAGACTGTTATCAAGTAGCCCTTTGGCTGTGCACGGTGAAAATGGTTGGCCTGGGTCATATGTAAACAAAAACTGTGCTTCAGTATTGTGCTTACGATTTGGTTTATGTGCGGTGGTCATTGCAATCGCGAACGTATACAGAATCTTCATGATTGAGTAGTTAATTTCTTTCACGCATCGCAGCGAAACTGCAGACACCCCGGAGTACCATTTGCATGGAATGAACCAAAGTCGGGCATTTTTAACAAACCTGAGGTTCGTAGAATGTTGTCGAAAAAAGCATCACCTATTATTTTTTCTTCTGATCGACGTTTGGCTTTTAGTGAGTAGTCTACTTATGAAACCAACCTTTGCAATTAAAGACGTACGCTCGTTTTTGATGTATCATGTTCTTGTTTTTGAAATGAGAGGTTTGTGGGCAACAACAGAAATAGGTCATGTTTTTGACTAGTTTTTGGTAGGCCTAGTCGGACGTACACTCGTTCAGTGGCAGGATTTGACCGCACAGGCCATAACCTGGTATTGAGGTCAGTACAGGTGGGGGGTGTGTTGCATATCTACCCAAATTGTTATAGATCACCGTTAGTTCCCGACTACTTTAATTGTGGCTAAACAACTCAACGTCAGTTTTTTGAGAGACCTATGCTTAAATTTTATTCAGTCAGCCTCAGTATCTCATTATCAGGATATAGTCACTATATCATATGGGCATCTGGCAGATCAGTTATGTGCAACTATAGCATGCGTAAAATTGTGTGCGGTCACCATAGTATGCATATTTGTGCACGTGTGTGTGTGTGTGTGTGTGATTCTCTCTCTCTCTCTCTCTCTCTCTCTCTCTCTCTCTCTCTCTCTCTCTCTCTCTCTGTGGTCTTAAGTTAAATGACATCTTTCCACTTGGAGTGAATCAGTGATATTGGGGAAAACAAAGGTGTGGAGTTTCTCTGTGTGGTCTTCAGTTTAGTTTACATCTTTCCTTTTAAGTGATATAGGCTGAAAGCAAAGGTGAGTGAGTGTCTCTCTCTCTCTCTCTCTCTCTCTCTCTCTCTCTGTGTGTGATATGTTTTGTTTGATTCATTTTGCAGAACATATTCACTGAATCAATCATGGGGGAAGAACAGCTGACTGAAACTGCAACAGTTTCGTAAGTACACTTTGATGTGACACTGGAAGATTGTGTTTTAGTAGTATGCTGTGACGATTGTCAGTTCAAATTAAAAAGAAAATAGTAACAAATTTCTTTGCACACACTTTCTGCGCAAAACAGTTACCCCGGGCGTTTCTGCAGAAAGCTCATTCATGATTTTTGTTGTTGTCTTTTTGTACTGTTGTCTTTTTGTACTCACCTATTCTTTTGATCTTAACAGAAACCACAGCTCTCAAGTGCATTGTAAAACTTCCTGACAGCTGTATGCCAGTCCAAATCCAGCTTTATCAGTTTGTGTCTTTTTATTCAGTTTAAAATGCTGTTATAATCTTTTGATATGGTAAAATGACTATTTATTTGAAAATCATTTATTGCTTAGAAATCTTAAAAAAAGAAAAAGAAAAAAAAGAAGACTTTGAAAATTGTGTCTGATTTGATTCACAGAGAGAGCCAGTCTGTATGACTCAGTGACTGAGTGAGTGATGTTTTGTTGACATGTCAAATCTGAGAAGACAATTAACAGCCGATATCACCTTCAAATTGTGCAGTGGACAATGGTATTTAATTATGTTTAGATGAGTTTATGAATTTGTTTGGCAATGATATTGACCTTTATTATCACACTTTTGTCCCACAGTGCTCAGCAAAAAGTTACATATGCATGAGAAGAAAAACAGTCAGTGCCGGCAAAGGTTTCACTCATAGTTATAAATCAGCAGAAGCTGGCCTCATTAATTACAACGAAAAAAGAAAAAAAAAAACCAGCAACAGAGGATCTTGAAATTGAAGATCTATGTAGCACAATGAGCTCAGACCCAGAAACATAAAATGAATGGAAGTGAGGGTGAAGAAAGTGACAGTCTCACCTTTGACAAGAAATTTGTCAGCTCTTTGCTGTTGGTTTGGAGCAGACAAGAAAGAAATCAAAATCAAAATTGAAACTGTTTATTTATTTATATTTTTTAATGAAGGAAAAGGAATAAGCACTTAATGGCTTGTTTTCAACCGGCTGTCACAAAGAAAATCTATCGATTGGTCTAAGTGAATATTACAAGAAAAATAAAAGGGAAAAAAGTAAAAGAAAGATTATATATTATGTGTAAGTAGTTTTGTTGTAATAACAGTTTGTTTTGCTGTTTCAGTGCCTACGCCATAATGGATTCATCCAGGATCTCCACCTTCGTCATCTCCATTCTACTCATTGTCTATGGCAGCTTCAGGTATGCTCTGCTGTGCATGTAGTACACGTTTTTATATATATATATTTTTTATTTTTGATTAAAAAAACCCCAAAAAACAGGTACCATTTAGGTTGGAATGTTATCGACTGTTTAAGACATCTGTTCAAATATTAAATAATTCACACTTGCATGCACCCACTTGCTTGCAAACATGTGTACGGATCCATGGAAGCACATGGAAATAGTTTTCCAGAATGGCAGAAAACAACGAAACCTCATTGATTCAGGAGGTGTTTTTCTATAAAGGTTTGAAATATGATTTTGAGGCATGCATGTTATCTGCGAACGCTTATTATTTATTAAAAAAAAAAAAAAAGAAGAAAAGAAAAAAAAAAGCCCCTTGTCTAATTTGAACTATGGAAGGTTGTTTTCATTTTTTAAACTCAGTTTAGACCATGCCTTTAAGAGACAGAGAGAGAGAGAGAGAGAGAGAGAGAGAGAGATGGGCATTAAAATTGCAAGTTCAGCACAGGAACATGTCTCTTTTTCCCCCCAGGTCGTTGAACATCGAAAGAGAGAACAAAGAGAAGGAGAAGGAAAACAAGGAGAAGCCAGCTGGATCATCTGATAGCGAGACTGGTGAGGCAATCAGTGCATTTTTGAAAAACTGGTTTTCATTTAATTTTACTGTTCACATTATATTTCTACTAATGCCTTGGGGTGTGTGTGTGTGTGTGTGTGTGTGAGTGTGTGTGTGTTTGTGGTGTGTGTGTGTGTTTGTGTGTTTGTGGTGTGTGTGTGTGTGTTTGTGAGTGTGTGTGTTAGTAGTCTTCAGTTTTTATGCCTTTCCACCTTAAGTGATAGACAGACAAGAAAATAAAGAACGGGCAGGGGGGAGGCATAGAGGCAGATGTGTGTGTGTGTGTGTGTGTGTGTGTGTGTGTGTGTGTGTGTGTGTGTGAAGGTTAAAAAATACATATTTATAACAATATAAGCAAAGTGGTAGAAAAATCTAATATCAGTTTGATCAAACAAGTTTCTTGACATGAGTTCAGTTGGTCTACACATCAAACCTTCTACTATAGTTGTTTGTGTGTGTGTGTGTGTGTGTGTGTGTGTGTGTGTGTGTGACTGTGCATGTGTGTGACTCTGTGTTTTAGTGTGTATGTGTATATTGTGCGTAATATATGAGAAAGTGTGTGTGTGTGTGTGCGCGTGTGTGTGTGTGACAGTGTGTTGGTCTTTGTGGCTGTGTGTGTACAGGGGGGAGGGAGAGGGGGAGGGGTGGGGGGAATTGGGGTGGGGGTGGGGGGGATTGGGGGGATGTAAGTGTGTTTGTTGTGTGTGTGTGTGTTCTTGTATGTGTTTGTACTTGTGTACATGTGAGAGGTGGCTCAGTGTGTGTGTGTGTGTGTGTGTGTGTGTGTGTGTGTGTGTGTGTATGTGTGTTTGTACATGTGTTTGTAGATGTGTATTTGTATTGTATACATGGTGTGTATATGTGTGTGTGTGTATGTGTGTGTGTAAAACAGTATATCACTATATGTACAAATATAGATATGTATATATTATATATTAGATGATAAAAAAACATATATACATGTATATATATGTGTGTGTGTGAGAGAGTGTGTGTGTGTGTGTGAATGTGTGTGTGTGTGTGCATGTTTGTGCATATGCATATGTTTCTTTCTTTCTTTTCTTTAGTTTAATGGCTTTTCACTGGTAAGTGATATTAGATGGGGGGAGAATGGGGGTGTAGGGGTTGTACATCTGTGTGCACACATAGGGGTTGGGGTGTGGGAATGGGGCGATGGGTGTGTGTGCATGCACATGTGTTTGTGTGCTTGTGTGTGTGTGTGTGTGTCTGTGCATGTGTGTGCGCATGTGCTTGTGTGTGTGTGTGTGTGTGTGTGTAAGTGTGTGTGGCCAGGGACAGACGAACGACAGGAGAGTGATGGTATACATGTGATGTATACGTGTCTGTGAACTTTGTGTGTTGTCAGAGATGCAGACGATCGACACCTGTCAAGCCCTACTGTTGCCAGTTGGGGCCTCAGCCTCTCTCCTCATCATGTTCCTCTTCTTTGACTCCCTGCAGCTGATCTTCGCCATCTTCACCGCCAGTGAGTGGGTCGCTCAGAGCACTCGCCGTTCAATACATCTTTATTCATCCATTTGGAAATTAATTGTGCATACATCTATAGGCTCGTCACTCCCCCCATAATATCTCGGCCCATATCCAAGTCCAGCACACACACACACATGCTTACAGTTACACATACACACACACACACACACACACACACACACAACGTGAGAAAGGTTGGACAAATGATGGAAGAGCTGTATATCTAAAGCATAATACATACAAGCAAGCAATACCAGACAGTGGCTTCATTTCCACACACACCTTTAATCACCCTCCCCTCCACACACACACACACACACACACACTTACACAAACAAAAGATGAAGAAAAAGAATTACTGTAAGAGAAAAAAAGAAAAAAAAGTCTGCAATTACAAGCCACCATTGTGAAGTGGTAAGCATCGTGGACTGACGTTTGGTGTCATATACCGTATAGGAGGATATAGGTTTCAGCCTCAAGTGGGTGTTTTTTTTTTTTTTTTTTTTTTTTTTTTTTTTTTTTTTTTGCTCTTGGCAGGCTTGCTTGCCTGAATGGGATGATGGTGATGGTCATTCACTTCACAGATACGGCTTTTTGCATTATTGCTGAGATTCCCTGATCAACGCTGCTGCACGTGTTGAGATTTCCTAACCAACACTGCAAGTGTCTGTGTGTCTGTGTCTTTTTTTTTTTTATGCCTGTCAGGATGTGTGATGAAAGGATACAGCCATGTCATAAATCCTGTACTTGAGGGGTCTCCATAGCAGCAGCATGGTCATCATTCATCAACATAGCATCATTTCCATATTGGTGGCGAGTTCCTGTCAGAGGCATGGTGTTGGCAGGTTCATAGGGGACTGTTATTTTTTGGTGGGATGTGGTTGTGGTTGTCACTTTTGGGGGTGGGGGGGAATGTGTGTGTGTGTGTGTGTGTGTGTGTGTGTGTGTGCTTGAGTGTATGTGTGTATTTGCATATCTGTGTGTGCCTGTGTTTTTGTGTGTGATATGTATGTTTGTGTGTGTGTGTGTGAGTGTGTGTGTGTGTGTGTGTGTAATTACTCACACACATGTATATATCTGATTCAATGTACTTTTGTGTGTTTCAGTCCTGGCTACGGTGGCCTTTGCTTTCCTGTTGTTACCAATGTGTCAGTATCTGATCCAGCCCTGTGCCGGGCCTCAAAAGTAAGTTCCAGATGTGCTGTGGAGGGTAGGTAGTGGTATCAGTGGTTATTCTCAGAAGTTTACAGTATTTGCTGTTTTGTGAAATTTCTTTATTATATCCATAGGTATTGTATTCAGGTAAAAATGACATTGATTTTCAAGATACATAGTAACACATAGTAATAGAATATATATATAGTCTCTCACGCATCGGTCTCTACAGTCACAGGCGACGCTGCTTGGTCCAAGCAGACAGCCCAGTTAGACATTAGGTTGGATATACTCTATCCATGGTCAGCCATGACCAAAGGAGGTCTACTACTACTACACATGTATATTATATATATGAGTTGCGACTCGCAAATACAGAAGTAGAAGGTAGGAAGATGAATGACATAAACAGATATAAATAAAGATGAAACATTTTGGGCTTAGTTGTAAAACAAAAGTGAATTCTTTGTAGAAGTGAAGAAGTTATAAGCTGATGAAAAAATAGAAGAAAAAGTGAAGAATTAAATGCCATCTCTGACAAAGAATTCTGCTGACACGGATTTCATGGGTGGCGGAGAACACGGAAACGCGACACAATATGGGAATGTTTTATGTGTGCCGGATGAAAGTTCATGTTTGTTTTTTGTTTCCCCTTGCCATGTTCCTTGTACTGTGCGAGATAAGCGCACATGACATCAGGTTGAAAATTGTCACTTCTGTCTCTCTCTCTCTCTGTCTGTCTTCGCCTGTCCCCCTCCCCTCTCTCCCCCCCCCCCAACCCATTTCTGTCTCTCTCTCTCCTCACACACTCTCTACATCTCTCTATTAAGGAAATGTGTGTTCTGGTCAAAAGAAAAGCATAATGATAATTGTAACGAAAGGCACTTTTCACTCGCGAGCAATCAATTTATTGCTGCGTCTGCTTGCGATGGTAAAGTATATTGTCAGATGTATGTGTAAATGTAACTATATGTCGATTTTTATATCAAATATTTTTGTATGCATGTTTGAATGTTTGCTGGATCCATTTGACATTTTGTCTCAAAGATATTCTTGTGATAAGCATGTGCTCTTTGTCGTCGGTTCAGTTGATGAACCTAGTGGGTTGTTTGATCAATGTACTGATTGTTTTATGCAATATGGATAGTTCTTTATCAATTGTTTCAGTTAATTGTCAGGGCCTGAACAATAGTCAAAAAAGAAGAGATGTGTTTCATTATTTAAAAAATAAACAATATTCGATCTATTTTTTGCAAGATACACATTTTGAAAAAAATATGGAATGTTATATTCTTTCTGAGTGGGGTTATCAAGCTTACTTCGCAAGCCATGCATCTAACGCAAGAGGAGTTGCTATTCTATTTAATAACAATTTTGAATTCAAGGTAAAAAACGTTTATAGGGGTGATGGGGGAAACAGTATTATGATACTGGCCGAAATTAAGCAAAATGACTTTCTGTTTGTAAATGTGTATGGTCCAAATAGAGATGACCCGGAATTCTATGATATTTTAAGCGAAAAAATTAAAGATTTCAATGTCAGTAATGTAATAATTGGTGGAGATTTTAATTTAGTACTCGACCCATCTAGAGACTATAATAACTATAGAAACGTTAACAACCCAAAGGCTAGAGAGATAGTAGAAAAAATGATTAGCGGATTAGAATTGAACGATATCTGGAGGGATCTAAATCAAGATGTTCACAGATACACATGGAGAAGAACTAATCCATTTCAACAAGCTAGGTTGGATTTTTTTCTCATTTCAGATCAAGTAGTTTCTTTCGTTGAAGATGCAGATATTGATTACGGATATAGAACTGACCACTCAATGATCTTGTTAAGGCTAAAATTTGATAACAAATGTAAACGGAACACGTTTTGGAAATTCAACTCCTCATTATTAAAAGATAAGGGTTATTTAGACGAAATTAATGAAGAGATAAAAAAGGTTAAAGAGGAATATGCAGTTAGCCCGTATTTAAGAGAGGCAGTGGATACTATTCCAGTTCAAGACTTACAGTTGTCAGTACCTGATGATCTATTCCTAGACTTTCTATTAATGAAGATTAGATCAAGGACTATTTCTTATGCAACAATGAAGAAAAGGAAAACAAACGAAGAGGAGAATACTTTACAACAAGACATTCAGCAACTAGAAAAGCTAGAAGTAAAAAGTAAGGAAGATGTTATGAATATAGAAGCTAAGAAGGAACGATTGAGAGTTATTCGGGAGAAAAGAATAGAGGGAGTAATTTTAAGATCAAGGGCAAGATGGATAGCAGATGGGGAAAAAGTAACTAAATATTTCTGTAATTTAGAAAAACGTCATTATATAAGCAAGAATATGGCTAGATTAAATGATACACATGGCAATGTTCTAAATAACCAAAAAGAAATTCTGAAAGAAGTCCAAGGTTTCTATGAAAATTTGTATAAAACTTCAAACGTTGAAGACTGCGAAATTAACGAACTTATAAAAGATATTCCATGTTTAGATGTTGATGAAGCACATGATTTAGAGGGCGATATTACGTTTGAAGAGGCTAGTTTAGTACTAAAAGATATGAAAAACAATAAGAGTCCTGGTACAGATGGTTTCACGGCAGAATTTTTTAAGTGTTTTTGGAGCAGAATAGGTGATTTTGTTGTAAGGTCATTAAACACTTGTTTTAGAAAAGGTCAACTTTCTTGCGTTCAAAAACAAGGAATAATTGTATGTATCCCTAAAGGAGACAAACCTAGAAACTTCATCAAGAACTGGAGGCCAATATCACTGTTAAATATCGTATATAAAATCGGATCGTCATGTATAGCCAACCGTATAAAAACTGTCTTGCCCAAACTTATTGCAGAAGACCAAACTGGCTTTATCAGGAATAGATATATAGGTGACAATATAAGGTTGATTTATGACACAATAGCTTACTTAGAAGAGCACAATCTACCTGGACTTTTGTTAAATATCGATTTTGAGAAGGCTTTCGATTCAGTTGGTTGGAATTTTATGTTTAAAGTATTAAAAGCATTTGGTTTCCAAAATGGGATATGTAAATGGATAGAAACATTTTATAATAATATCAGATCCTGTGTTCTTGTAAATGGGCAAGTCTCTAGCTGGTTTAGTGTAGAACGGGGATGTAGACAGGGAGACCCACTATCACCATACCTTTTTGTTTTGTGTGTTGAAATATTAGCAATAATGACACGAGAAAATGAAGATGTACGTGGTATAACGATCAACAATATGGAACACAAACTTTCTCAATACGCAGATGATACTGAATTTCTTTTAGCAGGTGACAAAAAATCATTTGAGACATGCATGCATATAGTGGACACGTTTGGGCGTAAATCAGGCCTACATATGAATTTTGGAAAAACAAGTGCAATTTGGCTGGGAAGTAGTAAAAATTCTAATATTCGGTATATGGAGCATCTAGGGATAGAATGGAATCCACCAAAATTTAGAATTCTAGGAATCTGGTTTACAAATGATTTACAAAACTGTGCAAATATGAACTACTCTGAAAAATTAGCAGATGTTATACAATTATTTAGAGTATGGATAAGAAGGCAAATAACACCCCTTGGACGAATAGCTGTTCTAAAATCATTAATTTTGTCTAAACTGACTCATTTGTGGATTTTACTGCCTAACCCACCTGACAATTTTTTTCGCATTTTACAAAATCACTGTTATAGTTTTGTATGGAACAAAAAGAATGATAAGATAAATAGAAAAACTGCGCATAAAAGTATCAGAAATGGTGGTCTGGGATTACCGGAATTAAAAACCTATGCATCCTCTCTAAAATTGACTTGGATACGGAAAGTGGGTAAAACGCATCATAAATGGAAAAACATTGCCATGGCTAATTTTCCTGTGCTGAATGATATCCATAAATACGGGCCAGAAATAACATTATCTTTCGCTCAAACAAATATTTTTTGGACAGATGTATTTAATGCATACAAAGAATTTTTCTATAAAATAGATTGCAATACCTCTGCTGAGCTTCTGGCAGAACCAGTATTTTATAATCGAAGAATACAAATAGGGAAAACATTTATTCGGGGAAAAACATGGATAGATAAAGGTATATACTGTATTGCACATTTTTTGCTTGAAAATGGACATTTTATTTCTTACGAAGAATTCAAACGAAAATATAATGTCGACATCAATTTTCTTACTTTTGCTGGTTACATATCGGCAGTAAAAGAGTACATTCAAAAGAAGAACATAACCATAGATAATGATCAATGCTTAAATATGTCTATAATTTTCAAGAAATTGATGTCCATATGTAAAGGTTCCAAGCTTTATTATGACATACTTATAGACAATGGTGTTCATCCACAGTGTTGTTCAAAATGGGATGAAAAACTCAACATTGTTCATGACTGGAGAAAATGTTTTTTGTACATTTGTAAGATTCCAGATGTTAAACTGAAATGGTTTCAGATCAGAATTGTGCACAGATGCCTTGGGACAAATGTTATACTTAAAGAGATGGGTGTACTTAACAATGACCTGTGTAGTTTTTGCAACACAATGAAAGATAGTATTAGACACATGTTTTGGCAGTGTACAACCATCCAACGTTTCTGGCAAGAATTAATGGATCTGGTTAACGAAAGATGCCCAAATGCTCAAAATTTGCGATTAACTGAACCATTAGTCATACTTGGACATGACAAAAATATAGTCACTGATCCCACTTTTTATTTCATTTTGTTGCTGGCTAAACAATACTTGCACCAACGCAAGATGAACAGCACTGAACCTGTTCTGCAGGGTTTCATAAAAAAATTGGAATACAGATATACAGTTGAAGAATATATAGCTAGGAAAAACTTTCTTTATAATGATTTTATCAGCAAATGGTCTCCATATAAATCCTTGTTTTTTAATACAAATTGAAATAAGAATATATATATTGTCACACAGTTCTGATATTGTTATTACTATATTTTGTATCTTACTATGCAATTTAAAGTATGGCCACATATGTGTCATTTATTGTGAGGTTGACAACCTACAATTTATCAGACTCCTTCGACTGTGCCCGGCGACCTTATATTTGATCTTGATTCATTGATCTTTGCCAGCATGTTCTTGTGGCTGTGTTATTATTACTATTATTATTAGTAGTAGTACTTCTTTTTGTTTCTCTGTGTGTGTGTTTAACAATGTAAAAATTGAATAAAAATGTTTGAAAAAAAAAAAAAAAAAAAAAAAAAAAAAAAATTCTGCTGACTGGTACATGGGCATTCCTTGACTTTTATTGTATGACTTTATTTATTGGCTCTTGTGTGTAAGCAGGGCGAGTTTATGTAATAAGTGTGATTCGGTTGTCTGTGTACATGCGTGTGTAGTGCGTGTGTGTGTGTGTGTGTCCATGGTAAACTAAAACTTAAACACATTCATTTTCTCTGGAAATACTTTGTCAACATCAAATTTGGAATGAACATAGGAAACATAGGAAAAAAAAAAAAATTCCCACAGATACCAATTACATGGTGCAAGTGTTCGATATTCAACTTTTTTTTTTTCATTAACATTTGTATAGCCTCTGGATTTGCAAGATTTTTTTTTTTTTTTTTTTTGGTTGTTCCATGTTTGTTGTCAAACTAGCATTTGGGTTGCCAGTAGTAATTGTTTAGTTAATTTACTGTATTAAAACAGCTGGTTTTTTTTGTTTTTGTTGCAGAATCTCATTAGGACCATGTGGGCGTGTTACAGCAGCAGAAATCATGTCCTTCTGTTTGTCCTTGATGATCGTGTGTGTGTGGATAATGACTGGTCACTGGTTACTGATGGATGGTAAGCACTAATAGTATTAATGATATTGAATGAGTGAATGGCATTTGTATAGCCCATGTCTCTAAGTTAAGGTAGACTCAAAGTCGCAGCACTATGAAATTCAAGGAACTTCTCCTCCACACATGCAACCTTCAGCAGACCGTGTGTGTGGACCTAACCATAAGCATGGTCATACTCTCGATCGGGTGATTGAGAGACCCAGTGATTGAGTTCACCGATCTTCTGAAGTCAGTCATGACTTAGAGTCTGTGTGTGTCATTTTGTGTGTGGTTAGTGTCCTTGGCATGGACCTTCCCTTCTCTGTGACAGTGTACGGCAGTGTTCGTTTGTGCAATGGACAGAGCAGCTGTTGGCAATGGCCTGAGATCAGTTCTTGCGTGCTTGCATGGCTGACCAGTACAACACTGCCCTTCAGGCACTACTGGACATGCATGCCCCAGCCCCTTGCCTCTCGTTGCTGGGTGTCATCCGGGAAAAATTTCTTGTCCGTTGTTCGGGTTTCTTGGAGATGAACTGGTGTAAAATGGGAGGTAACTACCAAGGGAGGCTATTTGCCGCAACTTCTTTCGATTTCTCTGCATAGCGGACTAGTAGTTTGGACAGGACAGAAATCCAGACCCCTGCCGGAGTCTGCACCAGTGGGTCACGGTAAGTATTTACTTAAACATAATTTTAGGAAGAAAATTTCCTTTTAACTCTTTCCGGATGAAGGAATGCTCACGCATTCCTACACAAAACGTATTCGGATTCAGACGAAGGAATGGAATAGCATTCTTCGAAAGTAATATTCCATCACGCACTGTACACGTGATTTTGTGATTAGCCAAGCAGAGTGCGCTATTCTGGGTCACTCCACAATCGAACAGTATGATTGGTCAGCCTGGGATGTGTGGCCTGTCTTGCACACACACTGACAAAGTCACTGACTGGTCGTCTGCTCGTGTACCAGCCTGTTAGCAAAGCGGGCTCTTCTCAGAATGTTTTGAAGCGAACAAGGCAGCGATATTTTAGGGTTGCCAAAGTACTTGAAATGCTACAAACTGAAGGGTCGGACATTAAAGAGGTGGATGATGACGCAGAAGAAAGCAAATTTAATGCAGAAAGTGAGCATGGGTATGGTGATTTCGGGGTGAAAAATTGGCAGTATTTTCTACATATGGCAAAACTGTAAAAATAAGATGAGAAATTTGATTATTTTATATGTACTAGCTCAACACGTAATAAACCAGTTCTGAAAGTTTCATTTTCTTACACAGTATTTTGTATTTTTTGTAATTTTTTTCCAAACCCTTACAAATGGGCCGTCTGTGGGGAAAAGCAAGGGAGAAAACTTGTCGTCCTGAGTGAGTTAATGGACACATACGAGTGTGTGCACTTGACTGAAGCCTGAGTGGACGACACAGGAGAAAAATGATGAGAGTTTAAGGCAGCCGTCATTTGGCTCCTACCGAAGTAGGCAGCGTTTCGTGCAAATGACTTTAACATGCTATAGGCGCTATATAACTATCAGTACAACTACTACTGATGATAATTTGAGCAAAATGATAATGATCATGATATTATTATTGAAGATGATGAGAATGATGATAATACTGGTGATGGATGATGATGATGACATGATAATAACAGCAACAATGACAATGATAACAATAAGGATGATAAATGTTCCAGCACTAGGAATGGGTCTGTGTGTGGCCTTCATTGCCCTGGTACGACTGCCCAGCCTCAAAGTGTCCACAATGCTGCTGTTGGGACTGCTCGTCTACGATGTCTTCTGGGTATGTAGGGTGTGTGTGTGTGTGTGTGAGTGTGTGTGTTTGAGTGTGTGTGTGTGTGTGTGTGTGTGTGTGTGAGTGTGTGTGTGTGTGTGTGTGTGTGTGTGTGTGTGTGTGTGTGTGAGTGTGTGTGTGTGTGTGTGTGTGTGTGTGTGTGCGTGAGTGTGTGTGTGTGTGTGTGTGTGTGTGTGTCTCCTTCCTTTACAGTCAGTTGTGTCCGACTGTGACCGTCACGACAGCAGAGGAGGCAACTGCTGTCCCACTATCTGGACTATGAAAATCGTGGGGAGTGTCTTGCCCAAGTTACATCCCCACTCTCTCGACGGGCGCAATAGCCGAGTGGTTAAAGCATTGGACTTTCAATCTGAGGGTCCCGGGTGCGAATCACGGTGACGGCACCTGGTGGGTAAAGGGTGGAGATTTTTATGATCTCCCAGGTCAACACATGTGCAGACCTGCTAGTGCCTGAACCCCCTTCGTGTGCATATGCAAGCAGAAGATAAAATACGCATGTTAAAGATCCTGTAATCCATGTCGGCGTTCGGTGGGTTATGGAAGCAAGAACATACCCAGCATGCACACCCCCGAAAGAGGAGTATGGCTGCATACATGGCGGGGTAAAAACGGTCATACACGTAAAAGCCCACTCGTGTGCATACGAGTGAACGTGGGGGTTGCAGCCCACGAAAGAAGAAGAAGATCCCCACTCTCTCAGCCAAGAGGGCTTTAGGACTGTCACCATTAGGATGATTCCCAAAGGCCAAGTAGCCGCTAAGGCTGCAGCACAAAGAGCCAGAGCAGTCTTTGCCTCTTAAGTCATAGTCTTTCACAAAAGACTTTAGCTGTAAATGAATTCCCATTGCAGTGGAGAAACCATTGATCATACAGGTCTCACTTTGCTGTTGGCCCAGCTGTAAGCTCATATAATGATAACAATAATGATAGCACACACACACACACACACACACACACATACACACATACACACACACTGTTGTACTGATAAAAGGTGGCACATGTGTGTTGGTTTTTTTTTCAAAAAAAGAAAAAAAAGAAGAATCCTCAAAAAACAAAAACAACCCCCACTCCCCCCAAAAAAAAAACAACCAACAACAAACTTTTTTTTCGACATGCCCTGATTCAGTAAATGAAAAGTTGTATGCTTTTTCTTGTATGGGTGATTTATTCCATAATTGCTATTGATTACAATGACATAGTTATGGAATGCCGGGTATTGGATTGGTCTTGAATATACACTATAATGATAACAAATTTGTTTGATGAGGGAAGTGGAGTAAGCATTATGCTTCTTTGCATCCAGCCCTCAGGGCAAAAAGGAGAAGATGAATTGTCAAAACAATTATGAGTAAAATGCGTTCTTACTATTATCATTATTTTTATTTTTTATTTTATTATATACTTGATTATGATTGTAATCATCATCATTGTCATTATTATTGTTATTATTATTATTATTATTTTTAGCATGATGTGGTTTGTCGGACACAGGTGTTCTTTTCGTCCTACATCTTCAGTACCAATGTGATGGTCAAAGTGGCCACCAGACCTGCTGAAAACCCGGTCAGTGCACACACAGTATGATAATTATTATAGTAATAACCATGATATAAAAAAACAACAACAAAAAAACAAACAAAACATAAATGATATTTATACAGCACATTAAAACCTCCCCCTCTTTCTCCACCTTGCTCAAACACTTGGGAGCACGCATACAAAGAGTCATGCATACACAGTTTGTACACATGCAAGCACTCACACGCATGCATGCCCAACACGCACGCATGCACAATATTCTTTCACTCTCAGATACACACACACACACACACACACACACACACACATGCAGGCATGCATGCAAACAGATGTGCGACACAGGACATAATTATTTTTTTGTGTACGTAGCTGCGTGGTCACACATGCACACATTCTGACATGAACGTGTACACATGAGTGCTACAAAGCCACACATTGTCACACAGAAATAGCCCTGACATAATTATATTATCACAGTGCAGTATTAGTGCTTGTCTCCCATCCAGGTTCCAGTCCCACTCTGGTCAGTATTTTCTCCCCCTCCACTTGTCTGGACCTCAAGTGGTGGTCTGGACGCTAGTCATTCTAATGAGGTGATGAAATAAGGCATTGTTGCATGTGCTAGTCATTCTAATGAGGTGATGAAATAAGGCATTGTTGCATGCATTGAGCGCATGTGAAAGAACCTATGGCTAAAAAGAAATAAGTATAAGAATAAAAGGATTGTCTCTGGCCAAAAAAAAAAAGTGAAGATAAATACTCTTTGATAGGAAAACAAATACACTTGCAGGCTGAAAAAAATAAAGAAGAAAAAAAAAAGAACAAAAAAAGAACAGGGTGGCACTGCACTGAAGCAACCTGCTGTTCACGGGGAGAGCAGCCAAGATTTCACTAAGAAATCTTTTTATTTTTTGTTTATTATCACAGTTTTTTTTTTTTTTTAATGATGTATTTATTGGAAAACCAGCATCACCAAATGCTTGCAAAAAAATGAGAACATTGTTTTGAAAATCAGCTCAAATTGAAAAACGTTTTTTATTTTATTTTTTTTAAATTACAAGAAAGATACTAGATATAAAATTAGATAATTTTGAAAGATTAGAATTGATTATTGTTTCCTTGTGACAAATTCTGTGCTAATGAATATGGGAGTGTTAACAGATAACATGTAATTTTTTGTAAAAAATGAAAAAAAGACAATTATTTTGGACAGAGTTTTTACGATACTGAGAAATGAGAAACACTGAGAAATGAATAGAATACAGTACAGTACAGCGCAGTATTTGCATTTGTATTTGTATTACTCTTTTCTGTCAAAACAGATTTCTCTGTGTGAAATTTGGGCTGCTTACCCCAGGGAGAGTGTGTTGCTACACTGACAGCGCGACCTTTTTTTTTTTCTTTTTTCCTTTTTTAATAGTTTTTTTTAAGTCTGCCTGCATTCTTATTTGTTTTCCTATCGAAGTGGATTTTTCTACAGAATTTCGCCAGAGACAAACAACCCTTTTGTTGCCGTGGGTTCTTTTGCGTGCGCTAAATGCATGCTGCATACGAGACCTCGGTTTATTATCTCATCCGAATGGCTAGCGTCCAGACCACAGCTCAAGGTCCAGTGGAGGGGGAGAAGATACTGGGGACTGCTGGTGTGTGCACAACACAACACAACACAACAAAAGACGACACACAACACAACACAATATAACACACAACACACAGCACAACACAGCACAGCACAGCACAACATAACACAACACAACAAAAAACACAACACAACACAATATAACACACAACACACAGCACAACACAGCACAACACACAGCACAACACAACACAACAAAAGACACAACACAACACAACACAATATAACACACAACACACAGCACAACACAACACAGCACAACACAACAAAAAACACAACACAACATAACACACAACACAACAACACAACACAACACAACACAACACAGCTCAGCTCAGCTCAGCTCAGCTCAGCTCAGCACAGCACAGCACAGCACAGCTCAGCTCAGCTCAGCTCAGCTCAGCTCAACAACATAACGCAGTGTGGCCCTTTCAGGTGGGTATCTTTGCCAAGAAGCTTCACCTCACCGGCCTTGTCAGGGAGGCTCCCAAGTTGTCTCTACCTGCAAAACTGGTCTTCCCCAGGTAAGTTCAGAGCTAATTAATTTAAATCCTGTGGCGCTAGCCAGCGGGACAGAGGGGAGGTTACCTACTTCCGGGAGGTTATCGGCCGTAGTTTCGTTTTCTCCGCATAGTCGGATAGTAGTTTGCACAGGACAGGAATGTCAGACCCCTGCCGGAGTCTGCACTAGTTGGGTCATGGTAAGTATGTTAATTAAACGTAATTTTAGATAGAAAATTTCCTTTTGATATCCCTTCAAGTATTTTGTTTGAGTTGTTTGAGAAGCTTTGCTCAGGGATCAGACGTCAAACAGGTTGCAGACTTATCAGATACTGATTTGCATTCTCTTCTCTCTTTATCAAGTTAATGTATTTTGTTGTTGTTTTATTTGATTGTTTGGTTTGGTTATTATTTTGTGAAAGTGTCAGTAGAGTTTGTGTGTGTGTAGAAAATACCGGTGCTTTGATTAACAAGATTTAACCCTTGATAAATACCTTTATAATGCTGCTGTTGTTGATGATGACAGTGATGATCATGATGATGGTGATGATTTTTTTGGTTTGTTTTTTGTACTGACAGTGCTCACTGTCTTGTATTTTGCAGCTCACAGTCCACTGGTAACTTCAACATGCTGGGTTTGGGTGACATTGTAAGTAGATGTGAAAGTGTGTGTGTGTGTGTGTGTGTGTGTGTTTGAAAAAAAAAAAGTGTGTGTGTGTGTGTGTGTCTTTGCACATATACATTTGCATGTGTATGTTTTGTGTACGTGTGTGTGTGTGTTTATGTGTGTGTGTTTGCAAATATTAATTTGTGTGTGTATGTTTTGTGTGTGTGTGTGTGTGTGTGTGTGCGCGCATAAAAGTTCAGATAATTAGAAGAAATAAAGTGGATAGCCAAGTATCCAGACTTCTTCAAACACTCACACATACACACAAGTGCGCGTGCACACACGCATTTGTACACACACACATGCACACGCAAACACACACACACTCTGTCAGACACACACACACACACACACACAGACACACACACTTCTCTACCTCTGACCATCTTCATCATGCATGCATGCACACACACACACACACTCACGCACACATGCATGCACGCACACACGCACATAAATACACATGTAGATACATGCATCCCAACACATACTCACACCCACCATCATCTCCATCAATCCACACCCACATGCACCCACACATACACCCATATGTCATACACCTCACCCACACCCAAACCTACACACTGCCGCCACTCCACACACCTCCTCACTCACACATGCACCCACACATACACACACATCCATACACCCCACGCCCTCTCTCACACATGCATCCACACATACACACACATCTGTACACCAACCCCCACACGCCCCCTCACTCAGACATGCACCCACACATACACACACATCCATACACCCACCCCCACACGCTCCTCACCCACACATACACACACATCCATACACCTCACCCACACCCACGCCCACATACTGCCGCCACCCCCACACGCCCCCTGACTCACCCTTTCCCCCCCCCCCCACCCCCCCCCACACACACACATGCATGTTGGTGGCCACCTACCACCACCACTGACACGGTCCGTGTGTCCCTGCCCCAGGTGATGCCAGGTCTGTTGCTGTGCTTCGTGCTGCGCTACGACACCTACAAGAAATCCCAGGTCACCTCCGCAGAGGCCGGAGTGCCGCCCCCGCCACACTACGTCCAGAGGGTGTCCTACTTCCACTGCTCCCTCATTGGCTACTTCTTGGGTGAGGCGCTTGTCACAGGTTAAAGTCCCCCAGGGTCTTTGTACTTCCAGTAGGCAGAGGTGCCAGCTGTGTACGATTTCTCCGCGTTTTGTTAAGCTCGATTAAAGGTTTGATCCGCTGTTGTGCCAACGTAGAAATTGCTCCTACGAGTTCATTTTCGACTACATTGCATGGTCATATGCTTTCCTGTCGTAACATTACCTCTAGACCACTTCCTCGATAACAAGGCCAGGGCAGTCGCTTCTAACCTTGGTCTCCCATGATGATGCTCAGCTGATTGCTGATACAGTGTTCTTGAGGGTGTTGGTTCTATTCTCGGTCTTTCTCCCAAGTTTGACTGGAAAACCAAACTGAGTGTCTAGTCATTGGGATGAGACGATAATGTCGGGGGTGCACAGTCCCTCACATAAAACTCCCGACCACCACCACACCTGCCTGCACAGAGGCACACGGTTACTGATACTCCAGCACATAATCATTCCATGGCTGCTTCATCAAGAACAGCTGTGTTTTAGTTTTCATGTGCCTGTGTACTGATCTCAAACCCAGTAATGTTCAGGTAACGGAAACAGTCGAAGGGAAGTAACCCTGTTGTTGGGTTCAAGGTTCATCCCAGGGAGGAAGTGATGTCAGTGTTTATCCTTCCTTTGAATTACGCCTGGCGTCAGTTAATGTGTCCCTTTTTATGTAAGGAAGTTCTTGAAGTTGAGTACTCGCACCCAGACTCTGCTATCCACTGTGATTCATGAACTGCCATACGAGGTAATAATAATGATGATAATAATAATAAGAAGAAGAAAATGAATAAATGAATTATAATAGCAATAATGAAGACGATGATAATAATGATAATGATAATCTCTTGACTGCTTGGGTAAAAAGAACAGTAGAAAGAGATGTTTCAAGCCATGAATCAATATCTAGAACAGTCGGTTTTTCTGAGAAAATGGTCTGGAGAGATATATCACTCCTGATCAAAATATATGAATTTTCAGCCTTCTGAAGGTATTTCCCTTCTTCTGATGATGCCATCAGTGACACCACTATGTGCGTGAGTGCTACACCCTGAGGCTGTCAAGCGGTTTTAATTAATTATAGATAATAATACCAGAAGACAGGCACAAAAAAGTATCCGTACCAATGTGCAGTCCGCTTTCGTGGTGGACTTTTCATCACTCGCAGAGCGAGAAGTAGGTCGTATGACAACATGCGCAGCCCACCACTGTAACTGGCTCCTCTGGGTGTGCACTGCTTTTCTTCAGACAACTTTTCGGCAGAGTTTATAAATGGATCAGTTCGAACATGTAAAAGCAGGTATATGGCAAGAAACACACTCAAAGTGAACATAAGAAAGACCGAAGCAAATAATGGGTGTAATTATAAAACCAAATAATTCTTGAAAACTTGCAAAAAAAATAGTCACTGAAAATGTTCAAAATCCTTTCGACAGAACAGCGATTTCCACGATGAATTTTTTTGCCTTTCGGTGACCTGGAAAAAAAAAGAAAAAAAAGAAATGGAGACGCGCATGCACACGCAGTTCTCTCTAAAAAATAGCCAGGGAACCCCAACGGAAATCCTGCGAAAAGCAGGCCTGCCCACCCTCCCTAATGAATCTTGGTGTGTGTTGTTGGCTGTGGTGCAGGGTTGCTGACGGCCACAGTGTCATCAGAGGTGTTCAGAGCCGCCCAGCCTGCCCTGTTGTACCTGGTACCCTTCACCCTGCTGCCCCTGCTTACCATGGCTTACCTCAAGGTAAATACCCCCAGCCTCTCCTTACCATGGCTTACCTCAAGGTATGTACCCCAGCCCCTCCTTGCCATGGCTTACCTCAAGGTAAATATCCCCCTTTCCCCCTCTCCCTACCATGGCTTAACTCAAGGTAGATATACCACCCCTGTCTGTACCATGACTTACCTCAAGGTAAATACCACCCCTCTACTTACCACAGCTTACCTCAAGGTAAATACACCATCCCTCTTCGTACCATGGCTTACCTCAAAGTAAATACCCCACCCCTCTCCTTACCTTGGCTTACCTCAAGGTAAATACCACCCCTCTCTGTACCATGGCTTACCTCAAAGTAAATACCCCACCCCTCTCCTTTCCTTGGCTTACCTCAAGGTAAATACCACCCTTCTACTTGCCATGGCTTACCTCAAGGTAACTATGCCACCTTGATTACCATGGCTTACCTCAAGGTAGATATACCACCCTGATTACCATGACTTACCTCAAGGTGAATACCACCCTGCTACTCCTGCTTACATCGGCTTACCTCAAAGAAAATACCAACTCCGACCGTCCTAAAACCCTCTTGGCCGAGAGAGTGGGGATGTATCTTGGGCAAGACACTCTGCACTATAGTCAAATTCTAGCACAGATAGTCGTGGACAGCAGTTGCCTCCTCTGCTGTTCTGATAGTCATAGATTTTTCTGTGGCGGTGTAATGAGACGTGTGTGTGTGTGTGTGTGTGTGCATGTGTGTGTGTGTCTGTGTGTGTGTGTGTGCATGTGTGTGTGTGTGTGTGTGCGCAGGGGGACCTGAGGAGGATGTGGCACGAACCGTTCATCCAGAACGTGCCCGCCAAACATGTGGACGTCTAGCCGACTGTTGGCAGTCTCAGTGTTTTGGTCCCAAGGCAACAACATGCCCCCCGCCCCTCTCTCCCCTGACCTCCTACCCTGTGGAACACTCACACAGTATGGTCTGGGAGTCTGGCTGTTCCAGAAAAAGAAACAAACAAGAGTTTGAAGCATTTCCTGATGATGGACAGAATCCTCAAGGGCTGCTCCTTGTGTTGTGATTTGTTTCTTACTTCTTTTCTGGGTTTTTCGTGGATGTTCATGGTCTCCAAAACGGATTTGTTCTTTATACATTGAGCAGGCGTGTCGGGGCGGTTTGGGGGGGTTTGGGGGCAGTGATAAGATTCTGGGGAAAAAACACGTCTTCATTGTGTTACTGCCTTCCTGCCTCCCTCCTGCCCCTTATCAACTGCTTCTTCCAGATGTTATCAACATCATCACCATCTTCATCGCCACCTTCACCAGGTGTTGACCGTGGTGTTCTTGGGGGGAAATGTCTTGAGTTCATCAAGGCTTTGGCTAATTAGACACCATCATCATCACCACCAGATAATGACGACCACAGTCCTCATGGGAGATGTCTGAGTTCATCAAGGCACTGTTCAGTTCAACATTCATCATCACATATTTATCAAAAAGTTTCCAGAGCTACCTGTTGACGGAAGCATTATGTCCTGCTCCTTGATGAGTGGTGTGATGGGTTCTCCTTCCAAGGCCCAACCAGTGCATGGGTGTTATGTGAAGGTTAGGCACTTTCTTTTCGTATTTATTATTGTTGTTGTTATTATGTTTTTCAGTTTTTTCAGTCTTCAGTAGCTCAGGGAGGCGTCACTGCGTTCGGACAAATCCATATACGCTACACCACATCTGCCAAGCAGATGCCTGACCAGCAGTGTAACCCAACTCGCTTAGTCAGGCCTTGAGGAAAAAAAAGAAAAAAAGAAAAGTTTGCATAAATAAATAAATAATAACTATGATATAAAAAAAGGTAGTAGTGATGAAAATTATAATAAAATAATAATAATAATAATAGATAAATAAATAAATAAATAAGACAAAAAAAATTATTATGATTATCATTATTGATAATATTATCATTATTATTATTATTATTATTATTATTATTATTTTATATTATTAATGAGAATGTTTGTTTATTCATTTACTTACGTCTGTTTCACTAACTCATTCTACTCCACAGCTACATGCCTGCTACAACTCCCCAGGATCAGCACTACATGTGACCACTGCAATAAAAGAAAAAAAAAAGGGGTTGGGGGGGGTTATTAAAGCGACAAAAATCTAGTGGAGAAAATGTTGCTTCAAAGCTGTCAAAACAAAGCTTCGTTCTTATTTATCCAAAATTCAGAAAAAGTGGTTCAGTTTAGAAAGCCGACTGCGTACCAAACAAGAAGGAATGAAATTAGAATGGTGTGTTGGGTACAAGAATACCTGTCCCCGGTCTCGAGGGGAAGTAATCGTGGTACAAGTTAACTCCTACCTGGAGTAAAATGAGTTGATGGACAATATGTGCGGTGCAGCACATGTGGATCGGACCGCACGCTTGGACACCACCTTGAAACTGGACAGTGGACTTTGTGCTTTGTGGGGGTGGTGGTGAATGGTGGGAGTGGAGAGGAGGAGGGGGAGGGAGGGAGGGAGGGAGTTGGGGTGGTAGAACAATGATGATGATGATGGTGATCAGGTTGTTGGTTTGCTGTCTTCGTTTTGAGCTCGCATTGTATGGGAGGAAGTCGTTATGATAACTTTGCTTCAGTTCAAAACGTGACCCTGTGTTTATGATGGATAACACATCTTCATTTTGGCTTCACATCACATCGGTGGAAGTCGTTCTGATAACATTGTTTCAGTTCAAAACGTGACCCTATGTTTATGATGGATAACACATCTTCATTTTGGCTTCACATCACATTGAAGGAAGTCATTATGATAACATTGTTTCAGTTCAAAACATGACCCTGTGTTTATGATGGATAATACATCTTCATTTTGGCTTCACATCACATTGAAGGAAGTCGTTATGATAACATTGTTTCAGTTCAAAACGTGACCCTATGTTTATGATGGATAACACATCTTCATTTTGGCTTCGCATCACATTGAAGGAAGTCGTTACAATAACATTGTTTCAGTGCAAAAAAAAAAAAACAAAAAGAAAAAAAAAAGAAAGGGATTCTTTGTTTATGATGGATAAAAGTTATGATGATATTGATTCAGTGCAAAATATGACCCCCCCCCCCACCCCCCCCCTTTTTTTTTGTTGTTGTTGTTTTTCTGTTTTGTTATGTGAGCGAAAACATAGTTTAATTTCTTCTGGTGCTTCCACCCTTTTTCAGTGGGAGTGGGAATGAATCCGTCAGAATACTTTTTGTGCATGACACCACGAAAATGGGATTCTTAATTTCACGTCTCAAGAATATAACACACTAATCATGATTATTAGGGAGGGAGAGGAACCCCCTTTTTTTTTTTTACGATGAATAACATTCTTTGTTTTGACCTCACATTGCATTGGATGACGTCGTTATGATGATTTTGTTTCAGTGCCCTGTCCGTTTGTTCCCCTTGTTTTTTTGAATGAATGACCATCTTTTGTTTTGACCTGACATTGCTTTTTTTCCCTGGCTGGACGAGGTCATCATGATATTGTTGTTTCAGTGCAGCACAGGACTCTTTCTTTGTTTATGATGATTTACTGAAGTTTGAACTGTAACCTACGGGAGAGGGGATGGAAACATGCTGGATGGATTTCTGATGTTTTGTGTGGGACACCGGGGCAGGGAAGGGGTGGGGCGGTTGGTTTAAATAAACTTTAATTATTCAACAATACACATGATTACAATGCATTGAATGACAAAAGAGCATCAACAAGCTTAAAGCTTATACTGTGCTCACAGCGTTGCACTTCAATTTTATCATGACGGCAGATGAACCATATTATGACTTGTATGAAATAACATGCATAAAGAGTAAGTAATGAAATAATGAAATAAAACAAATAAACAAACAGTACATAATATAGTAAAATAATGCTAATATCAATATTAACATGAGATTAAATTTATTATCACCAAAGTAATTGGCCTAATAGAAGAAAAACACGAAGAAGAAGAAGAAAATTTAGAAGAATGGAGGGTAAGGTGGTGGAGGAGGGGGAACAGAGGGGAGAGGAGAAATTCTAACAGATCATTGGCCAATCCATTCACCTTGAATATTTGGTCAGTCAAAAAAAAAAAAATTCAACATATATTTTACGAATAGAATCATGTTGTACTCTTTCTTCACAATACTTTCTAAGCTAAAATCTATTTGAATCGGAGATAAACTGGTGGACAGTTTGAAATATGAATATATTTGTATGATTTTGGAGAACAGGATCTCCATGCAACAGAATTTTAACGTGAATGTAGTTTGGAGATAAATTTAAGATTGTGTTTGCCCGAGCCATTTGAAAGTCTTGACAAAAAAATAAATAATGAGTGGGTGGGGCGGTTCAACAACTTGAAGGGTAATGTCATCAGCATTACTGATAGACTGATTTCTTTTGATGTGGACAGCTCAGATTTCTTTATGGCATCAAAAAGGAGGGCTTGGTGGGGTTTTGGAGGGAGGGTGGTGTGGGTTGGTGGGGGTGGGGGTGGGGGTAGGGGTGTGTGTGTGTCTTCATTGACTTGAAGGGTGATGTCATCAGCATTACCGATGGACTTCTTTGATACTGACGGGTTGTGTTCTGTTCTGAGAACAGCGAGAAACTACAGATCCTTGTCTGTTGTATCGTATTGTACTGTCAGAATGAATTTCACACAGGGAAATAATGTTGTGATGAAACAGTAATACAATACAATAGAATACAATGCAATCCAATACAATACAATACTATACAATAAAACAGTCATTATCTGTTGTTGAAACCAAAAAAAAAAAAAAAAAAAAAAAAAGAATTTGTGGAACCCAAACTGTAACAGTCGCAGTTTGATGAAAACCAGCATTGTTTTTTTGTTTGTTTTTTAATTTTTATGTTTGCTTTTCTTTTTTGTAACCCTACCATTTATTTATTTATTTATTTATTTATTTTTTTTTATTTCACTGTTATTTTCAGGGATAAAGAGGGCTAATTAGTTGATCACTAAATTGGTGGTCTACCCTCCCTGATGGAAATGGTGGTGGGTGAGTTGTGTTTTGTTTCCAAAAGTATCAGTATCAATATCAGTAACTCAGGGAGGCGTCACTGCATTCGGACAAATCCATATACGCTACACCGCATATGCCAAGCAGATGCCTGACCAGCAGCGTAACCCAACGCGCTTAGTCAGGCCTTGAGGAAAAAAAAAAGAAAAGTAAATGAATATATATATATATATATAGAGAGAGAGAGAGAGAGAGAGAATATATTAATAATAATAATCGTCTGATGTTTGATGTATGTCTGTGCTATAGTGTTCCAGTACTTAAAGTATTTCTCTTCAATGTAAGATTTTTGTCTCTTTTTAATCACTTCATTCTCCACCCCCTCCCACCCCTCCCCTTTTTTTTTTTTCTTTTTTTTTTTCCTTTTTGTTCTCTTTTAGGTAGTTTCTATTCACCAGTTTTGGATTGGGGAATATTTTTTTTCTTTCATTGGTCTGTCTTTTTCTTGGGGTGCTTAATCTTGGGGGGGAAAAAGGTTTCTTGATGTGTGTGTGTGTGTGTGTGTGTGTGTGTGATTTTCCTATTCTTTTGAGTTGTGATTTTAATTAAATGAACATTCTCACTACCCTTCCTCTTGTATGTGTGTGTACATGATCATCAGAATGTGAATGTATTCATATTCATGCATATTTTGTAATTGGGTATGTTCTTTTGTATGTGTGTTTGTGTGCATACATATGTGCATGCATATGTGTGTGTGAGTTTGTGTGAGAGAGAGAGAGAGAGAGAGAGAGAGTGTGTGTGCGCGTGAGTGTGATTTGAAAAAGAACAATAACATTTAATTGTTATGAAACCTGAGAAGGTTATTAGACAAAAAGCAAGCAGTTAAATGCTCTGGGATAAATGTGTGACTGGGTGTGTTAGTGTATGTGTGAGTGGGTGTGTGCACATGTGAGTGTGTGTGTGTGTGTGTGTGATTGTGTATGTGGGGCTGGGGGCGGGGGACTGGGGGGCGGGCTTGAGTTACAGACTGAAATTGTAGCCTGTTCATTCACTGGAATTTATTAAAGTTTTTTTTTTTGTGTATATGTGTGTGTATTATATGTATGTGTGTGTGTGTGGATGTGGGTGTGTGCTGTATCTCTTAATTGGCCTGTTGATAACGTCTGCAGACAGAGAAAGAGAGCGAGAGAGAGAGAGAGAGAGAGATTATAGCTGTATGGTTATGCTCACTAACCTCTGCTTTTCCATTGATGGTGTGGGGGGTATGCTTCTAATGTGTGGATAAAAAAGTTTGACTGACAGATGTGTGTATGTTGTGGAAAAGAAAATTGCGAGTGTACGAGTGTGTGTTCGGTAAATTAGTAAGCCAGCCATTGTACATACTACATATTTACTAAGTATCAGAGTTGAAGGTAAAACACGATTAAAAAAAAAAAAAAAAAAAAATTAAAAAAAGGGACCAGCATTTTTGTTGTTGTCTTTGGTTAGGATGAAAAGGGGGTACTTCCGTGACATAAAACCTTTGCAAAATTGCTCTTGTTTCATTGTAAGGAAAAGCAACAACAACAATGACAACAACAATAAAAACCCAAAACAAAGGAAAAAAACTTTTGTCTTGCACACACACACACACACACACACACACATATATATATATATATACTCATTCACATGAACGAACATAAAATGTCCACATTTACACTCTTATCACGAACATTTTCTTTCCCATGTATGCATGCTTTTCATAAAGATGCGCATAATCATCAACATGTACTCATGTACTCCACCAGACTGGATCCATAGACACAGGAGCCTTACACACACGTAAGCACATTCACACTGTATGAACCTCCCTTCAATTCGCACCACAGTGGTTCATATTTTGTGGGTAACATTGATTTATCGATCTATTTGCTGACAGCTGAATGACTTATTGAACATAATCAACTTGCGAATGCACATTTAAAAAAAAATTGTTCAGAATGATAATGGTGAACTTGACCCTAATTCTGTAATTGATAATGAAATTGTCAGTTTTTTCGGGTATTTTTTTTTCATTGTTTTTATTTATTTTTTTATTTTTTGGTTTGTTTTTTCTACATTTATTTAGACCCATGGCTTGGTTTGATGGAATTTTTTGTATGTTTTGATTTTTATTGTAATAAAGTGATGAATTGATATTTGAAATATGTTGTTGTTTTGTTGTGTTCTTTGTTTTTGGAGAATGCGATGTTATTTTCAGTGAAGATGAAATAATTATGAACGTTCTGTTTAATTAAACGTTATGAACATTTTTTTTTTTTTCAGAACTGTTATTGTTTGATATACTGCTCAGAGTTTGCACCATCCAGTTGGGAAGCACCAACGTTCAGACTTGTGATCCAGTGTTCACCAGTGATCAGGGTTCGAGGCCCTGTTTCGGGATGGTGGTGTGCCCTTGGGGAAGGGACTTTACTCGGTTTTCCTCACTCCACACAGGTGTGACCTGGAGTTACCTGCCTTTGGTTGGGGAAGGTCAAAATGGGGGAAGGAGAGAGGACTTGGCCCTGGCGTCTTGGTCCAGACCCCAGACACAGTGCTTGTGAATTCACTGCCTTGATGGCCGTAAAATGGCCTGATGGCCCTAAAATGGCCTGATGATCCTGATGGCCCTAAAATAGCCTGATGGCTGTAAAATGGCCTCATGGCCGTAAAATGGCCTGATGGTCCTGATGGCTGTAAAATGGCCTGATGGTCTTGATGGCCGTAAAATGGCCTGATGGTCCTGATGGCTGTAAAATGGCCTGATGGTCTTGATGGCCGTAAAATGGCCTGATGGCCATAAAAGACTTATAGGATCTTATGGCCATAAAAGATGATGGGATATTTAACCCTTAACTGTCCATTTGATTTCTGGTGTGTTTTATTTTTATTTTTATTTTATTTTATTTTATTTTATTTTATTTTTTTCTGTTCTGTCATCTGCACAGTTTCAGTCACATGCCTCTCCTGCCACTTGTCCTGTGGGTTGTACACAGTTATGGAAGTGTGGAGGAGTCCTTTGAAAATGAGAGAACCATTTCCAGGGCTAGAAAAGTCGATGAAAGAAAAAAAAAAAAAAGAGGTTTGTCCTTCAGTGGAAAAGTTTCGGAATTTTAATAATAGAAAAACAACGTCAAACAACAAAACCCTTGACCATTACTATTCAACCAAGAAGCTTAATGGATTAAAAAAAAAAAAAAAAAAAAAAAAAACCCCAAAAAAAACAAAACCCATAAACAACAGCACAGACAAAACAAACTAACAAACAACAAATAAAAACAAAAAAACACCCCCAAACAACCACCCCACGTCCCCCCAAAAAAACCAAAAAACAAAAAGAACAACCACCCCATAATGATAAAAAGGAATCTCGTTACCAGGATATCTGCCAATCTTTTTATTTGTTAAAAAAAAGAAAAAAAAGATTGAATTCCTTCACACCGCTATTTTCACATGCCATTGTTTTCTCATCTGTTCTCTGTGTCATATTCCGTTCTTTTAGAAACCTTCATCAGAATAATTATATCCACTACTGAACTTGTCAAATCTAATCATGAAACATATTGATTGTATTATTTTTTTTTTCTTCTATAAGCAATAGTAGTATACATCTTTTTCTTGGCTCCATCATTCTCTGTGACTATTTTTCGTCGTGTTTGTGTGTGATTGTGAGCAGGTGGGGTGGGAGGAGAATGTGAGTGATAGATGTTATGATAACAATAATGATAACAATAACGATAACAATAGTATCAGCCGCCGATATTTTCTCCCCCTCCACGAGACCTTGAGTGGTGGTCTGGACGCTAGTCATTCGGATGAGACGATAAACCGAGGTCCTGTGTGCAGCATGCACTTAGCGCACGTAAAAGAACCCACGGCAACAAAAGGGTTGTTCCTGGCAAAATTCTGTTGAAAAATCCACTTCGTTAGGAAAAAACAAATAAAACTGCACGCAGGAAAAAAAAAGAAAAAAGAAAAAAAAAAGGGTGGCGCTGTAGTGTAGCGACGCACTCTCCCTGGGGAGAGCAGCCTGAATTTCACAGAGAGAAATCTGTTGTGATAAAAAGAAATACAAATACAAAATACAAATGTACGTAACGCCTTACACATGCTCAGTTGCGTTCTAGAACATCACCTTCACCTTCACCTCTCCCGTAGTCTGGGTTCAGACCGTTGGGGCACCGCTGCTGACCTGGCCACCACCCCTCTCCACTCTTCACGGTTTTCTGATTTCCTCAGGGCGTCACCGAGCGTCAAGCCTGTCCACCCCCGGATGTTGTCTTCCCATCTCTTCTTCTGCCGTCCTCTCCTTCTGCCTCCTTGTACGGTGCCTTGCAGGAACGTTTTGGCAAGACCAGATGATCGGGAGATGTGTCCATACCACCTAAGTTTGCGTTTTTTCACTATGGACAGAAGGTCTTCGTAGGGTCCAATACTTTGCTTGATTCTGTTCTTCACTTCCGTGTTAGTGATGTGGTCTCTGTAGGAGATGCCAAGTAGTCTACGAAAGCATCTCATCTCGACAGCTTGGATTCTTCTCTCGATGTCTGCAGTCAGGGTCCAAGTCTCGCAGGCGTAGAGCAATATTGATATAACCAGGGAACGCATCAGTCTGATTTTTGAGCTGAGAGCGATGTTTTTGTTGTTCCAGATGGTGTTCAGCTTGTTGAGTGCCATTGTTGTTTGGGCAATTCTCGAGAGTACTTCTGGTTTAGATCCTTCATCTGACACGATTGCTACCATGAATCTGTACAACATCAACGCCAACCTGATCAGACTGATACAGCACCTCTATGACAAAGCCACCAGCGCCGTCTACCTCAACAATAGCATCGGGGACTGGTTCAGAACCACAGTCGGAGTGAGACAAGGCTGTCTACTCTCCCCAACACTCTTCAACATCTTCTTAGAAAGAATAATGACTGACGCACTGGAAGAGCATGTAGGAACAGTCAGCATAGGCGGCAGAACAATCACAAACCTACGTTTTGCCGACGACATTGATGGACTGGCTGGAAAAGAAGAAGAACTGGCAAGCCTGGTCAAACATCTAGACAAAGCCTCCACATCGTATGGAATGCAAATCAGTGCGGAGAAAACCAAACTGATGACTAACAACACCAACGGCATCAGCATTGACATCAAAGTCAACGACGAAAAGCTTAAAACAGTCCACAGCTTCAAATATCTGGGAGCAAAAAAAAATATCTAGAACATGGAAAAAAAAAAAATTGTAAATTGTGTTCAAACATTAAAATGACAGCTTCCACGCATGGCACTTCACAAACATCAAACACTGAAAATAATTTAAGTACGCACGCGCGCGCGCGCGCACACACACACAAACATCACGCACAATATAATTATACAATAAAAATATCATCACGCACAACATGATTATACAATCAAAATATCTATCAAACATCTCAATACATAAATTAATGATGGAATGTTAATCACAATACTCGACGCCAATATTACAATACTTTAAAACCAGTCCAAACACTTAAAACCAACCACGTTTATCACAATGCCCAAGAAATATAAATAAACAACTGAAATCACAGTGCCGGTGTAGCATACCAGACTGTCCCCCACCAAGGAAACGTCCCCGGGGGAATATTTGACCGCTGGAAATGTCCATCGGGGACTTTCTCCACGTTCATAATGTCCCATGCGGACATTTTCAGCGACCAAAAGGTCCTTTTTTTTTGCGTTTTAGTCTCGTTTTGAAATGTCCCCCTTACCCTGAAAATGTCCCTCCCATGTATCCCGTATCCTGTAACGTCCCCTATGTCAAAATGCGCCCCCCCTCCACCCCCTTGCCATATATATATATATATATATATATATATATATATATATATATATATATATATATACATACACACACACACATATGTGTGTGTGTGTGAGTGTGTGTGTGGTTTTAGCGATGACTGTTTGACTTTTCTTTACAAGAGTGTTAAAAGCTGGATGTATCGAATTCAGCATGGGTAATGAAAATTGTGCCCATGTGGTTTCAATTTGAAAAAAAAAAAATGTCGGTATATTTACCCAAGTGTACTCAGGGATGCAGAACTAAGAAAAAAAAAGTCGAGAAAAGAGCATTTCGCAGAACAACTGGCCTCTACACAATACGAAGAGATATTTTGAACCACAGAGGCAATTCATATTTTTTTAGTTGTTGTATGCTTTTGTTTTTCCAATTGTTATTGCTATTTTACTTTGTGGTTTTTGTGGTCTGACGTGGCAAAAATTCGATTGTTCATTGTTTTATTGAGGACATGAATATTTTGTGACACCACATGTTTCTCTCTTAAAAGTTTATGTCCATGGTATGCCATTTGTTTTCAAACTGTTATTTCAATATTTTCAAGTCACTAACACATTCACACACATGTCTCTCTTTCTGTCTGTCCCTCTCTCTGTCTATCTCTGTCTCTCTCCCATATAATAATCTTTTCAGTTTTGTCAGCTGAGGCATGTACAGATACTTTACCCAGTGGCAATTTCACGCTGACAGAAAGCCAGGGAAAACTCAGGGAATATATACCAAAGATTTTGCATTGAAAAATGGTTTTTATCACTTAAATAACTTTCACATATACCTACACGCGCGCGCGTATATGCATACAGACACACATTCGTACGCTCCTCGGCCCCACTCGCACCTCCCCCCCCACCCCCACCCCTCACACACACACACATGCATGCACGCATCAGACAAAGACAATTACAGACACAATCACACACACACACACACACACACACACGCACACGAGCGCGCGTGTAAAAATACTGGTTATTTCCATAAGCATGAACCCAATGCATTTTTTGGCAAAGGGGATGTTACGGGATACATGGGGAGCACATTTTCAGGGTAAGGGGGACAATTCAGAACGAGGCTAAACCCCTCTTCTTCTTCTTCTTCTGCGTTCGTGGGCTGCAACTCCCACGTTCACTCGTATGCACACGAGTGGGCTTTTACGTGTATGACCGTTTTTACCCCGCCATGTAGGTAGCCATACTCCGTTTTCGGGGGTGTGCATACTGGGTATGTTCTTGTTTCCATAACCCACCGAACGCTGACATGGATTACAGGATCTTTAACGTGCGTATTTGATCTTCTGCTTGCATATACACACGAAGGGGGTTCAGGCACTAGCAGGTCTGCACATATGTTGACCTGGGAGATCGGAAAAATCTCCACCCTTTACCCACCAGGCGCCGTCACCGTGATTCGAACCCGGGACCCTCAGATTGACAGTCCAACGCTTTAACCACTCGGCTATTGCGCCCGTCAGAGGCTAAACTCCAAGAAAGGGGACATTTTGGCCGCTAACAGTGTCCGCAGGGGACATTATGAACGGTCAGAAAGTCCCCGGGGGGACATTTCCAGCGGTCAATTTGCCCCCCGGGGACGTTTCCAGGTGGGGGACAATCTGGGATACTACACCGGTACTTTTTCCTCCATGTAAAGCCCCCTGAGCTCTTAAAGAGAAAGAGAAAATTAATGTACTTTATGATGATGATGATGATGATGATGATGGTGATGATGATGATGATCATTATCATTGTTATCATCACCATCATTATCATTACCATTACCATTATTATTATTATTATTTAGTTGTTGTTGTTGTTGTTGTTGTCATCATTATTTTATTTTTTTATATTGTTGTTGTTGGTATTATTATGATCCATCATCATCATCATCATCATCATCATCAACACCATAATTGTGTTCTGTCGTGTTCTGTTCTGCCCTGCAAGGTACGTTCTATTCCGATGCGTGGTCTGTCGTCTTGGTAGCGCGGGACTTCTCAGGCTGGGTGTCCTCCGAGCGGCGCACACAGGCCCTGCAGAGCCACAGGCGGCGGACCTCGGCCCGGAAGCGAGAGGAGCGCGAGTAGTAGACGAAGACGTTGACAGTGCTGTTGACTGTGCCGAGAGCCAAGTATATCACGTGCGTGGCTTGGAAGATGTTGCTGTAGTCGCCTGTGTACAATGATGACGGAGGTTATATCTACAATCAAACAATGTTGCTGTAGACGTCTGTATAGAATGGTGACAAACGTTATATTTACAATCAAACAATGTTGCTGTAGTTGTCTGTATATAATGACGACGAACGTTCCATTTACAATCAAACAATGTTAGGACGAACGTTACATTTACAATCAAACAATGTTAGGACGAACGTTCCATTTACAATCAAACAATGTTAGGACGAACGTTACATTTACAATCAAACAATGGTGCTGTAGTTGTCCGTATATAATGATGACGAACGTTATATTTACAATCAATCAATGTTAGGACGAACGTTATATTTACAATCAATCAATGTTAGGACGAACGTTATATTTACAATCAAACAATGTTAGGAATAACGTTACATCTACAATCAAACAATGTTGCTACAGTCGTCTGTATATAATGATGACGAACGTTATATTTACAATCAATCAATGTTAGGACGAACGTTATATTTACAATCAAACAATGTTAGGAAGAATGTTACATCTACAATCAAACAATGTTGCTACAGTCGTCTGTATATAATGATGACGAACGTTATATTTACAATCAATCAATGTTAGGACGAACGTTATATTTACAATCAAACAATGTTAGGAAGAATGTTACATCTACAATCAACCAATGTTGCTACAGTCGTCTGTATATAATGATGAAGAACGTTATATTTACAATCAATCAATGTTAGGACGAACGTTATATTTACAATCAAACAATGTTAGGAAGAATGTTACATCTACAATCAAACAATGTTGCTACAGTCGTCTGTATATAATGATGACGAACGTTATATTTACAATCAATCAATGTTAGGACGAACGTTATATTTACAATCAAACAATGTTAGGAAGAACGTTACATCTACAATGTTATATTTACAATCAAACAATGTTAGGAATAACGTTACATCTACAATCAAACAATGTTGCTACAGTCGTCTCTATATAATGATGACGAACGTTATATTTACAATCAATCAATGTTAGGACGAACGTTATATTTACAATCAATCAATGTTAGGACGAACGTTATATTTACAATCAAACAATGTTAGGACGAACGTTATATTTACAATCAAACAATGTTAGGACGAACGTTATATTTGCAGTCAAACAATGTTAGGAAGAACGTTACATCTACAATCAAACAATGGTGCTATAGTTGTCCGTATATAATGATGACGAACGTTATATTTACAATCAATCAATGTTAGGACGAACGTTATATTTACAATCAAACAATGTTAGGAAGAACGTTATATCTACAATCAAACAATGGTGCTATAGTTGTCCGTATATAATGATGACGAACGTTATATTTACAATCAATCAATGTTAGGGCGAACGTTATATTTACAATCAAACAATGTTAGGACGAACGTTATATTTACAATCAATGTTAGGACGAACGTTATATTTACAATCAATCAGTGTTAGGACGAACGTTATATTTACAATCAATGTTAGGACGAACGTTATATTTACAATCAATGTTAGGGCGAACGTTATATTTACAATCAAACAATGTTAGGACGAACGTTATATTTACAATCAATGTTAGGACGAACGTTATATTTACAATCAAACAATGTTAGGACGAACGTTATATTTACAATCCAACAATGTCGCTGTACTCGTCTGTACATAATGATGATGAATGTTATATTTACAATCAAACAATGTTAGGAAGAACGTTACATCTACAATCAAACAATGTTGCTACAGTCGTCTGTATATAGTGATGACGAACGTTATATTTACAATCAAACAATGTTGCTATAGTTGTCAGTGTAGAATGGTGACGAACGTTATATTTACAATCACATCAAACAATATTGCAGTGGTCGTCGTTATAGAATGATGACGAGCGTTGTATCTACAATCAAACAATGTTGCTGTAGTCGTCTGTATAGAATAATGATGATTGCTAATTACAATCAAACCAAATTAAAATAGACCGAACAATTCGGCACTTCCGACCAAGGCAACCAAGGAAGTAAATAAGACATACATAGCAGAGAGGGAGGGGGGGACAAACGGTATTCAAGAACAGTTAAGTAACATTGAGAGAGTCTTGAATGAAAAACTGAATACTTTAAAAACCAAAATTGATGCCAGTGAATCACGTTTATTTCAGCACATTTCTGAGCAGTTTGACAGATTGCGTGGTGACATTTTTGAATTGCAGCAGGAAAATGATAACTTAAGAGCAAAATTAGAAGACAATGAAGACACTTTAGAAGACCTGCAAGAGGAAATCAAAACATTGAAAAAGATCAGCCAAATAGATAAGGAAAAAATAAACGACCTGGAACAGTACCAGAGAAGAGATTCTGTACGTTTTATGGGGGTGGGACAAGAATCAAAAGATGAATCCACAATGGAATCAGAACAAAAAGTGTTGAAAATCATCAGGGATAATCTACAGCTGCAAAGTGTGTCAAGGGCAGATATCAGCATTGCTCACAGAGTCGGTCAAAGTGTCGGCAACAGGCCCCGTCCCATAATCGTAAAATTTATTTCAAGAAAACTTAAAACAGAAATCATCAAAAACAGAAGACTGCTGAAAGGAACACATACAGGAATTGTTGAGGATTTAACCCCACTTAACATGAAACGTTTAATGGAAGTAAAAAACAACTCGTGTGTAAAAAACTGCTGGACAAAGGAGGGAGTGATTTATGCCCAACTGAAAGACACTACAATTACAAAAGTGGTGCACGGAGACATGAGTGTTCTGAAGGACACATCCGCCATCACTCCAGGCCCGGACCACACAGCGTCACCAGCGCACAGTGAGCAGAGGGAGAGACGTTCTAGACTGCCAGGCCGCCAGGTGACCAGCACGCCCAGACACACCCACCGCCCGTTGTCTACTCCACGTCAACGCAGACCCTGCCCCAACTCCAGGGAGGTTCCAACGGGAGGTGGATCGCGAACTGCTGACAGGAAGAAGACCAAAGACCAGCAGCCAGCGAAGGTACAGCCAGCCAGACACCAGTCGTCCTCCCCCAGCCAGTCCCAGAAGCAACGGGACCACCAGCAACCAGTGGAGAGCCAGGCCATGGAGACTGAGCAGACACTGACATGTCCCAGAGAAAAAGTATCCACCCAGCTTTGAAAGGCAAATTCTATATTTTGACATTCATTTTCTAAATTTTTTATGTAATTTTCGTTTATTTATTTATTTATTTATTTATTTATTTATTTCGGGGGAGGGGGTGGGGTGGTGGTGGGGTGGGGTGGTGGAATGTATTCTTTACTCCAGTGAGGGAGGAGAAGATAGAGAATGGAGGGACTGTGTGATAGGAAGACGAAGTAGGGATGGGGGAATACCGTATATTTATACGTAACATTATTACTGTCCTTTCTTTGTTGCCGCTGTTGATGCAGTCAATGTGATAATGATGAACAGTGGTAATGATGAACAGTCGTAGGAGTGGTGACAGTGATGGTGACGATACGTATTGCTATTATTATTCTTTGCATTATGGACAATATTAATTTATTATTTGTTATTATTGACAATCTTTTTGTTACTCTAGATTTTATAGTGGTAGTGATGGCGAAGATGAGTGTTGTTATCATTATTCTTTGCATTTTTGACAATACGGTTTTAGATTTCGCATTATTGAGAGGGAAAAAGACAAACAGACAAGCAAAGGGAAAAGGGACAACCCAAGGGACAAAAACAAGAGCAAAGAGGGACAGAGGAAAACAAAACGAGAAAAAACAAAACAAAAAACAAACAAAAAAACAACACAGCAGGAGACAGACCAACAACGACAACAAAGGCAGTGACGCAATTTCACGAAGGCCTGATGGACTGAACCAATGATGTTGGGGGAGGGAGGGGGGGGGGGAAACTTGAACTCAGTTATCTCTGATGGAGATCTGTAGGTCTTTTTTCAGGAAGACATGCAGTATGCCCCCACACCCAAACCTCCCCGCTAGCGCGCGAGCGGGCGTGTGTGCGCGCGCACATCCCTCTGCCCCCTCTTTCCCCCTCTTTCTTTACAGGCGATTCCCCCCCCCCCCCCCCCCTCCCCCCCGGCTGCGGCTGGTGTTCGAGCTACGTGGAACCTTTTTTCTTTTTTTTCCAGACGTGCGTTGGTTTTTAATATTATTATTATTATTATTATTTTTATATATATGTGTGTGTGTATGTATATATATATATATGTATATATATATATATATATATATATATATAGATAGATAGATAGATAGATAGATAGATAGATATATGTGTATATGTGTGTGTATATATATGTATATATATATATATTTTTTTTTTTTTATTATTATTTTTTTTTCTTTAAACTCGAGCAATTTGAAACGTTTAACGGCAATTTACCTGGAAATCGGATTGACTGAACTGTTTGATTATTGGGAAATGGATGGGGGGGATGGGGTGGGTGTTTGAATTCGACTTATTAATTGTCCACTACTGATAGTGCAATCCACATTTATCCCGCCTCTGGTTTCTGTGAAAGTTCTTTTCCTTTTTTTTTTTCTTTTTTTTTTTATGAAAGACAATGGGTTGTACTCTGTGTGTGTGTGTGTGTGTGTGTGTGTGTGTGTATCGTCCGCTAATATTAACAAGTGTGCGCGTGCGCGCACGAACAGGCACACACATACTCCCATTGCCCCCCACGCCCCTCTTTATCCCATTTTCTTCACATGCTTTGTATATATACTTGATTCCCCACCCCAACCCATCACCTCCTTGCCAGTGGTTTGGTGGCGTCTGGATTTGGTGTGATCCGAGTAGCGTGAAGCGTTTTTCATGTGCAACATGAAAAATGGTCTCTCATGATTCTACATCATTGTGGAGTGAAATGTTACTTTTGTGTGTGTGTGTGTGTGTGTGTGTGTGTGTGTGTGTGTGTGTGTGTGTGTGTGTGTGAACATTTTCCATTCGATATCCTCCTTACACCGACCCAACCCCCTTCCCACTCTCCTTCAGCAAGCAAGGAATCACCTAGTGTTGTGTCTCACAAGAGAATTCACAAAAGGAAAAAAAAAAAAAAACTCCATTCGAAATCATTCAGTATGTTTTGTACATAATTTAACTTTACTGTATGTCACTTTTTCTAGTAAAAGTGTAATATAATATGTCTCGATTTCAGTTTGTATTTCTTGGTATTTTTTCATCTTTTTATTTATCTATTTTTATTTACTTAAGTTTTTTTTAAATTTTTTTTTTTTTTAATTATTTCTTACATGTTTTTTCAAAGAAGAAACGTGCTTTTGATGAGTTGACTTAAGCTCACATTTGCCTCAATTTGCAAACTAAGTCGTGTTTTATTTATTCATTTGTTTAATCAGTTATTCATTTTTGTGCAGTTGAGCACAATAACGTCTGTTGAATGCAACCGTGTCAGAGAGAGCGACTGTTCAAGAAAAGAAGGATGAGTGGCCATGTGAATGCAAGAACTGAACGAAAGCGGGCAGGTTTTTTTAATGGGTTAACACTTTATATGAGGTGGCTGAGGAACGCAAGTGACACAAATGTAAAATGTATTTATATTATAATGAAAATGAGTAAAATGGTTATTAGAATAATGATACAATACAATGAATAGTCTTACGCTGTCATCTCTCAATTGCCAAGGCCTTGGTAATTTTGCTAAAAGAAGGGATGTCCTTCAATATCTGAGACAAAAACAATACTCTATATATTTTCTACAAGACACACATTTTCTTCCTAAATCTGAACGTCAAATTAGAGCAGAATGGGGATATGAATGTATTTTTTCATCCAAAAATAAGAGATCTAGGGGGGTAGCTATTTTACTTAACAACAATTTTGACTTTAAGATAGAGAAATGCATCAAAGATAGCCAGGGAAACTACATAATTCTTATAATAAATACCATGGGTAAACAAATTGCTCTAGCTAATGTATATGGACCTAATAGAGACGACCCATCATTTTTTAAAGACATCAGTCAAAAACTTGAAGATCTGTTAGTAACAAATATCATAATAGCAGGAGACTGGAATCTTGTTATTAACCCGAATTTAGATTATCATAATTACAAACATATTAATAATACTAAAGCAAGGGATACAGTACTGGATATGATATCACAATTAGAACTAGTGGACATTTGGCGAGAATTTAATCCAGAAATTTTACGATACACCTGGAGAAGAACAAATCCATTTCAGCAAAGTCGGTTAGATTTCTTCCTAGTTTCTGAAACTCTTATCTCTGACGTAAAGAATGCAGACATTTGTTATGGATATCGTAGTGACCATTCCCTCATAACATTAGAAATGATGTTTAAAGCAGAAAAGAAGCATAAACCTTTTTGGAAATTTAACTCTTCCTTGTTAAAAGATCAGATATATGTAGAACTTGTTAATGAAACTATTGAAAGGGTAAAGGAACAATATGCAGTATTGATATATTCCCGGGATAAAATCAAAGATATTCTAAATAGCGAATTGCACTTCACAATATCAGACCAATTATTTTTAGACACCCTGTTAATGGAAATAAGAGCAAATACTGTAGCATATGCCATTAAAAAGAAAGGAGAGCAAAGAGTAAAAGAAGAAGGTCTGGAACAAGACATACAGGCGATAGAAAAAAATAGTGATAGAAGTGTAAAGGAAGCATACCAGTTAGAGGAAAAGAAGAAACAATTAGAAGAAATAAGAAAAACAAAAATGGATGGGATCATCATTAGATCAAAGGCAAGATGGGCGTCACAGGGAGAAAAAATAACAAAATACTTCTGTTCACTAGAAAAAAGACACTTTGTGAGTAAACAAATGCTAAAATTAGTTACAGGCAATGGACAGGTCTTAACGAAAACAGAGGAAATGTTAGAAGAAACTAGGTCTTTTTACCAAGAACTATATAAAGAAAGAAATACACAAGAGGTTGACTTAGGTACTTATGTCACAAATCTACCACATTTAAGTGAACAAGAAGCTGAGGTACTGGAGGGAATTATTACTAAAGAAGAAGTATCTATAGCATTAAAGAATATGAATAATGACAAAAGTCCAGGAACTGATGGAGTGACAATCAATTTCTTTAAGTTTTTCTGGAAACAACTTGGGGATTTTGTAGTCCGTTCTATTAATGAAGGATTTTACAAAGGAAGAATGTCTATAACACAAAGGGAAGGGGTAATAGTATGTCTACCTAAAGCAGATAAGCCTAGGGAATTCTTAAAAAACTGGAGACCAATTACTCTTTTAAATGTCACCTATAAAATTGGAACAACATGCATTGCAAATCGAATCAAAGCTGTCTTACCAAAACTGATAAATGAAGATCAAACGGGGTTCATACCAGGAAGATATATTGGGGATAATTTAAGATCTATGTATGATATGATTTATTACCTGGAAAAAAGAACCTACCAGGACTGCTCGTATCGATAGATTTTGAAAAAGCTTTTGACTCGATTAATTGGGGGTTCATGAAAAATGTACTGAAAGAATTTGGATTTGGGAAGGATATATGCAACTGGGTAGCCTCTTTTTATAATGATATAAAGTCTTATGTAGTAGTTAATGGAAAGGTATCCCAACACTTTGATATAAATAGAGGGTGTCGTCAGGGAGACCCGATATCGCCTTATTTGTTTGTCCTATGTTCAGAGATACTTGCATGCAAAATTCGTAACGACGAAAAAATAAAAGGTATAAAAATATCCGACACAGAATTTAAAATAAATCAGTTTGCAGACGATACAACATTCACATTAGAAGGAGACAGATGCTCATACGAAAGGTTGTTTGAAACACTAAATGAATTTGAAGATATTTCAGGCCTAAGACTTAACTTTGAAAAAACAATAAATGTTTGGTTAGGAAAAAAGAAAAATTCGCCTGAAAGATACTTAGTTCACAAAGAGATGCAATGGAATCCAACAAAGTTCAAAATATTGGGAATTTGGTTTACTAACGAAATATCAGACATAACAAAAATTAATATTGCAGATAAATTTGTTGAAGTCATTAATCTATTCAAAACGTGGGCAAAAAGAATATGTACGCCTTTGGGTAGAGTGGCAGTACTAAAGTCCTTAATACTTACAAAATTAACTTACTTATGGATTTTACTGCCCAACCCGCCAGAAAACGAACTGAAAAGACTGCAAAAAATGTGCTATGAGTTTGTATGGGACAAAAAAACAGACAAAATCAAAAGACAGTATTCGGTGCAAAACATTGAGCAAGGAGGTATAGGAATACCGGATATAATAACTTTCGTTAGGTCCTTAAAATTGTCATGGGTAAGGAAATTATACACAGGAACCCAAAAGTGGAGGCAAATACTACTTAAACAATGTCCAGAAATAATTAACTTAAACTGTTACGGAGCCAAAAGATTTATCAAAAGTAAATGTAACCACTTCTGGAAAGATGTATTCGTAGCATATGATGAATTCAACAACCACGTAAAATTACAAAACTACAAAGAACTTGTATCAGAACCTATATTTTATAATGACAAATTTAAAGTAGGTAACGTTGATTTTTGTTTCAATGACTGGGCAAAAAAGAATGTGTATTTAGTAAGAGATGTATTAAGTGAAGACGGAGGCTTTCTGAGCCATGAACAATTCTGTAAAAAATGGAACATAAGAGTTAACTACTTACACTATCAAAGTTGTACACAAGCAATAAAGCAATACATTAAAAAGGAAAGGATAGTAATAATCAACAACGAAAGTAACCAGAACACAAAAGCATTAGACATGATATGTAGAGTTACAAAAGGATCAAGAACATACTATAATATTTTGCTTGAAAAAATAGAAATATATGACATAAAACCGTTCGGTAATTGGGAGAGAAAACTGGATGTTGTAATAGATTGGAAAACTGCTTTAGAGTTAATTAAGAAGACGAAAGAAATCAAACTAAAATGGTTCCAAATCCGAATTTGCTTTAGAATTTTAGTCACAAATAGTATTCTTAGAAGAATGGGATTGACAGAAAGTGAAAAATGCAACTTTTGCAATATTGAAAAAGATACTATACATCATTATCTGTGGGAATGCAACTACATACAGTCTTACTGGTTAGAACTGGAAACATTATTGAAAGATAAATGCCAAGGGTGTGAGAGATTATCATTTAATACTGAACTTATTTTGTTTGGAACTGACGACAAAACGAAAACAGACGAAGTACTCAACCTGATTATATTATGGGCTAAATTTTTTATATACAAAAGCAGAATCAATAAAATCAGACCAACAATATCAGCATTCGTGAAGGAAGTACAGTACAACTACCGCACTGAAAAATATGTGTCCAGAATAGAAATGCGCTATAACAAATTTGAACAGAAGTGGTTCCCGTACATGGGAATAATAAGCGATTTAAAGGATTAATATGATACATCGGAATATATAAGAATGGTTAAAGAAACTGGTTTTTGCTGTCATTATCATTGCTGTATTATTTCTACTTTAGTGTATTTCAGTTTTGCATACAACACTGCCAACCACACGTACAGACATACCGGCGACAGGCGAATATCTGCAACACCATATGCTATACCTCAGTTGCCATTTATGTATCAGTGTTGAATTGAAAACTCAAATGCTTTGGTGCCATTATGCCAACATTCAAGTGTCTGTGTGTAGCCCATTTCGTTTGCCAATGTCTGCGTGTGTGAATGTGCGCGCGAGAGTGTGCGAGAGCGATCGTTTTGAGCATATGTGTGTGTTGGGAGGGGAGGGAGGGGTGTGTGCGTGTGCGTGTTTGTGTCTGGCTGTTTGCTACTCTGTGTATGTAAGAGAGAAAGAGAATAACATAATGATCGGACAGATGGCTAGCTAATATACACAATATTATTTAACAGGTTTTGATGTTTTCATAACAATAATAATTGATAATATTGTTGTTGTTTTCTTCATGATTATGTTTGTACATTCTAAGAACCTGTTTTAAACTGGATTAATATCGGTGTTCCCTCGATGTCTCAGAAGGAGATTATGTTGCTAGTTTTGTGGTATATTGACCGAGGGATTACACGTTGAGTATGGGTGTGTGTGTGGGCCTCACTGTGTGTGGGTGTTTGTTGGGATTGGGGAGATGCAAAAACAAAAACCTTGCAGTTGGATGAATGATATAACTTCAGTGAAGCGAGGGACAGTGTTGATGTGTTTTTCCTTGAAGCAGATTCTATGGTGTAATGCTTCATTGTTTTTCTTGGAATCAATGTATTTTGTTATATTGTTTACCCAAAATTTTAATGTGAAATGTGCTTACATGTTTCTTGACAAATATAACCTTCTCTGCAAGGGGAAAAAAAAAAAAAAAAAAAAAAAAAAAAATTCGGCACTTCCACTGACAGCTGTTGAGGCCAATACTTTCGGTACTTTTGTATCGAAGGTGTCGCAGTAGCTGCTAAATGATAACAACTGACATTTTTTTCTTTCCCCTGTGAACCACCCGACCAAAGAAAGAGAGGAAGAGGGAAAATGGAGAGAAAGGGAAGAGGTAAAAAAAAAAGAAGAAAGAAAAAAAAAGGATTTAGGTGACATTTTTCATTCTTAGTGTAGGGATCATGGATCATAGTAGCAGTAAATGACGGGCTGAAGCAGTGTAGGTCAGGGTTTATCCCTAAGGAGCGCTTTGCTAGCCAGACTGGTACAGCCTAAAGGTCCCCTCCCCCCCCCTCCCCCGCGCCCACCCTCCCCTCTTTTTGATTCTTTATATTTTTTATAGTCAGTTCTTTTTTCCTGCAGATCCCCTAAACAATGACAGAATAATCAATATGCGATTGTGGTCATTGTACGTACGTACGTACGTACGGACTACATTAAGTGCGGAAAATAACTTCCGGTAGTTAAAAAGTGCTTATGGGTAAGATAGATCTTGGCTTATGGTTTATTTTAAAAAAAAAAAAAAAAAAAAAAAAAAAAAAAAATTGCGCTATGATAGCCTGCAAGACGAAACAATTTTCTAAGCGCTTTACAAACACCGTATAATGTAAAATGAATCGAGTCAGCACATAAGATGAAGTGGAAACATATACCAGTCATGAAGAAAGAGAGTCATCGAAGCACAGTCATTATCATTATAATAATAATGGTGATAATAATGATGATAATAATTATGATGATACTACTACTACTACTATTATTATGATTATTATGATTATTATTATTATAAAAAGCACATGCAATTTATAAGACCCACGAAGATGACGAAGGTCACACAGTCTAGTGATGGATGATGATGATATCAACGTACGGTGACGATGACATTCAATCATTCGGATGAAACGATAAACCGAGGTCCCATGTGCAGTATGCACTTAGCGCACGTAAAAGAACCCACGGCAACAAAAAGGTTGTCCCTGGCAAAATTCAGTAAAAAAAAAAAAAAAAAAAGAAAAAAAGGCCACTTCAATAGAAAAAACAAAAAAAAACAAATAAAAGTGCACGCAGGAAAAAAAAAGAAAAAAAAAGGGTGACATTCTCAGTATTGCGACGCGCTCTCCCTGGGGAAGCAGCCCGAATTTCACACAGAGAAATCTGTTGTGACAAAACAGAGAAATACAAATACAGATACAGTGTTAATGTGGTGTTGTAGGACTGACAACAACATGAAAAAAAAAAAAAAAGAAGAAGAGAGAAGGAGGAGGAGGAGAGAGAAGAAGAAGAAGAAGTAGTAGTAGTAGTAGTAGTAGTAGAAGTAGAAGAAGAAGAAAAGGAGCAGCCGACTCACCGGTGCGAAAGAACTGAGGCACAAAGGCCCGGACCAGCCCTAGCATGACTTTAGGGGACGAGGTGATGATGTAGATCAGAGACACAACCAGCAGCATCTTCACCAGCGACATCTGGAACACGTTGTGAAAGGTGTGTGGAAAAGAGCATGAAACGTCACCCCCCCTGCCCCCTCCCCCCCCCCCCCCCTGCCCCCAAACGATCGCAACACCCATGACATCTGAAACACGTTGTCAAAGGTGTGTGGAAAAGAGCATAAAACGTCACTTTTCCCCCCAAACGATCGCAACACCCATGACATCTGAAACACGTTGTGAAAGGTGAGTGCAAAAGAACATGAAACGTACATCCTCATCCCCCCCCCCCCCACCTCCCCCACCCCCTCCACAAACCATCGCAGCACTACATCCAACCCCTTCCAACTCCTTCACCCCCTCCGAACACACACACACACACACACACACACACACACACACACACACACACACACGCACGCACACACACACACTTCATTGGTATTAAAAAAAAAAAAAAAATCAGGATATTCAAAGAGTTGGCGAAACTGAAACCAGAACAGGCGAATCAGACCTGTTCCTGTTTTGTTACTAACCTGTGGGACATTATTCATGACAGCATCCTTACTTCTTTTCTTACCTGTACCTCTTTATGGTGGTGTTTTTGCTCCATTCTTTGACTTACCTGAGGCCTCTTATGGTGGTGTTTTTGCTCCATTCTTTGACTTACCCGTACCTCTTCATGATGGCATTACTGCTCCATTCTTTGACTTACCTGTACCTCTTCATGATGGCATTACTGCTCCATTCTTTGACTTACCTGTACCTCTTCATGATGGCATTACTGCTCCATTCTTTGACTTACCTGTTATATCTCTTCATGATGGCATTACTGGTCCATTCTTTGACTTACCTGTTGTACCTCTTCATGATGACATTACTTCTCCATTCTTTGACTTACCTGTTGCACCTTTTCATGATGACATTACTTCTCCATTCTTTGACTTACCTGTTGCACCTTTTCATGACGGCATTACTGCTCCATTCTTTGACTTACCTGTTATATCTCTTCATGATGGCATTACTGTTCCATTCTTTGACTTACCTGTACCTCTCCACAATGGCATTACTGCTCCATTCTTTGACTTACCTGTACCTCTCCACGATGGCATTACTGCTCCATTCTTTGACTTACCTGATACACTTACCTGCACCTCTTCGTTCCTGTTCCTTTTTTTTCCTTACCTGAAACATCTTCACGGTGATGTTCCTTCTTTTCCTTCCTTCTTTTCTTTGACCTGATTAACTGATACCTCTTCATCGTGGTGCTCCTGCTGCTGTTTCCTTACCTGATACCTCTTCATAGTGGTGTTTCTGTTCCTTACCTGATACCTCTTCATAGTGGTGTTTCTGTTCCTTTTCATAGTGGTGTTTCTGTTCCTTACCTGATACCTCTTCGTAGTGGTGTTTCTGTTCCTTACCTGATACCTCTTCATAGTGGTGTTCCTGTTCCTTACCTGATACCTCTTCATAGTGGTGTTTCTGTTCCTTACCTGATGCCTCTTCATAGTGGTGTTTTTGTGTTTCTCTTCCTTACCTGATACCTCTTCGTAGTGGTGTTTTTGTTCCTTACCTGATACCTCTTCGTAGTGGTGTTTCTGTTCCTTACCTGATACCTCTTCATGGTGGTGTTTCTGTTCCTTACCTGATACCTCTTCATGGTGGTGTTTCTGTTCCTTACCTGATACCTCTTCATGGTGGTGTTTCTGTTCCTTACCTGATACCTCTTCATGGTGGTGTTTCTGTTCCTTACCTGATACCTCTTCATGGTGGTGTTTCTGTTCCTTACCTGATACCTCTTCATGGTGGTGTTTCTGTTCCTTACCTGATACCTCTTCGTAGTGGTGTTTCTGTTCCTTACCTGATACCTCTTCATAGTGGTGTTCCTGTTCCTTACCTGATACCTCTTCATAGTGGTGTTTCTGTTCCTTACCTGATACCTCTTCATAGTGGTGTTTCTGTTCCTTACCTGATACCTCTTCATAGTGGTGTTCCTGTTCCTTACCTGATACCTCTTCATAGTGGTGTTTCTGTTCCTTACCTGATACCTCTTCGTAGTGGTGTTTCTGTTCCTTACCTGATTCCTCTTCATAGTGGTGTTCCTGTTCCTTACCTGATACCTCTTCATAGTGGTGTTTCTGTTCCTTACCTGATGCCTCTTCATAGTGGTGTTTTTGTGTTTCTCTTCCTTACCTGATACCTCTTCGTAGTGGTGTTTTTGTTCCTTACCTGATACCTCTTCATAGTGGTGTTTCTGTTCCTTTTCATAGTGGTGTTTCTGTGTTTCTCTTCCTTACCTGATACCTCTTCGTAGTGGTGTTTCTGTTCCTTACCTGATACCTCTTCATAGTGGTGTTTCTGTTCCTTTTCATAGTGGTGTTTCTGTGTTTCTCTTCCTTACCTGATACCTCTTCGTAGTGATGTTTTTGTTCCTTACCTGATACCTCTTCATAGTGGTGTTTCTGTTCCTTTTCATAGTGGTGTTTCTGTGTTTCTCTTCCTTACCTGATACCTCTTCGTAGTGATGTTTTTGTTCCTTACCTGATACCTCTTCATAGTGGTGTTTCTGTTCCTTACCTGATACCTCTTCATAGTGGTGTTTCTGTTCCTTACCTGATACCTCTTCATAGTGGTGTTTCTGTTCCTTACCTGATTCCTCTTCATAGTGGTGTTTCTGTTCCTTACCTGATACCTCTTCATAGTGGTGTTTCTGTTCCTTTTTTCCTTACCTGATACCTCTTCATAGTGGTGTTTCTGTTCCTTACCTGATACCTCTTCATAGTGGTGTTTCTGTTCCTTACCTGATACCTCTTCATAGTGGTGTTTCTGTTCCTTTTTTCCTTACCTGATACCTCTTCATAGTGGTGTTTTTGTTCCTTACCTGATACCTCTTCATAGTGGTGTTTCTGTTCCTTACCTGATACCTCTTCGTAGTGGTGTTTCTGTTCCTTACCTGATACCTCTTCATAGTGGTGTTTCTGTTCCTTACCTGATACCTCTTCGTAGTGGTGTTTCTGTTCCTTACCTGATACCTCTTCATAGTGGTGTTTCTGTTCCTTACCTGATACCTCTTCATAGTGGTGTTTCTGTTCCTTACCTGATACCTCTTCATAGTGGTGTTTCTGTTCCTTTTTTCCTTACCTGATACCTCTTCATAGTGGTGTTTCTGTTCCTTTTTTCCTTACCTGATACCTCTTCATAGTGGTGTTTCTGTTCCTTACCTGATGCCTCTTCATAGTGGTGTTTCTGTTCCTTACCTGATACCTCTTCATAGTGGTGTTTTTATTCCTTACCTGATACCTCTTCATAGTGGTGTTTCTGTTCCTTACCTGATGCCTCTTCATAGTGGTGTTTCTGTTCCTTACCTGATACCTCTTCATAGTCGTGTTTCTGTTCCTTACCTGATACCTCTTCATAGTGGTGTTTTTGTTCCTTACCTGATACCTCTTCATAGTGGTGTTTTTGTTCCTTACCTGATACCTCTTCATAGTGGTGTTTCTGTTCCTTTTTTCCTTACCTGATACCTCTTCAAGGTGACCTTCCTCCTATTCTCCTTACCTGAGACCTCTTCAAGGTGACCTTGCTCCTCCTTTTCCTTTACCTGAGACCTCTTCAAGGTAACCTTCCTCCTCCTATTCTCCTTTACCTGATATCTCTTTAAGGTGACCTTCCTCCTCCTATTCTCCTTTACCTGAGACCTCTTCAAGGTAACCTTCCTCCTCCTATTCTCCTTACCTGAGACCTCTTCAAGGTAACCTTACTCCTCCTATTCTTCTTACCTGAGACCTCTTCAAGGTAACCTTCCTCCTCCTATTCTCCTTTACCTGATATCTCTTCAAGGTGACCTTCCTCCTCCTATTCTTCTTTACCTGAGACCTCTTCAAGGTGACCTTCCTCCTCCTATTCTTCTTTACCTGAGACCTCTTCAAGGTAGCCTTCCTCCTCCTATTCTCCTTACCTGAGACCTCTTCATGGTGGCGTTCTCCGACACAGCCTTCCTCCACTTCACCATCCTCACCAGCCTGACGGCCGTGAGGACGGTGGCGACGACGACGACGGTGAAGGTGACGACGGGGATGACGGTCATCACCATCACGTTCTCCAGGAAGTCGAACAGCTCCTGGTTCTCACGGAACGCCTGGGTCGTCCTCGTGAACACACGGGTCGTGTTGGTGGCTGCACACGAGGAGTAGAAATCTCAACAAAACGTTCTCTCTCTCTCTATCACACACACACACACACACACACAAACACACACACACACACACCACACATACTCGCACACACACACACACACACACACACACACACACGCACACACACACACACACACACACACCACACGCATACTTGTACACACACACAGACACACACAGACACACACACACACACACACACACACACACACACACACACACACACACACAACACAACACACGCACACTTGCACACACACACGCATAACACACGCACAACACACACACACACACACACACACACACAACACACGCACACTTGCACACACACACACACACACACACACACACACACACACACACACACACACACACACACACACACACACACACACACACAACGTTGGAGAGAATGGCGAGGGGATCAAAGCTACAGGCTACGTGAATGCTTGATTCTCGCTGTTTGAGACATGCGGTTGACAGGTGGTTGAAATGACTGATAAAAGGAAATGATGTACACATGAAGGGAGAGAAGGGCTGTGGGGGGCAGGGGGATGTGGTGGGGGAGGGTGTGTGTGGGGGAGGGGAGGGGGGCGTTTGGGGGAGGGGGTGGGGCGTGGGGGGGCAAGCTACAGGCTACGTGAATGCTTCAGTCTCGCTGTGTGAGAGACAAACGGTTGACAGATGGTGGGAATGGTCAGATGAGGTCTAAGGGGGGCAAGCTACAGGCTACGTGAATGCTTAATTCTCGTTGTGTGAGAGACAAACGGTTGACAGATGGTGGGGAATGGTTGATGACTGATGGCTGCACACATAAAGGGAGAGAACGGCTTAGGGGGTGACGGGCGCAATAGCCGAGTGGTTAAAGCGTTGGACTGTCAATCTGAGGGTCCCGGGTTCGAATCACGGTGACGGCGCCTGGTGGGTAAAGGGTGGAGATTTTTACGATCTCCCAGGTCAACATATGTGCAGGCCTGCTAGTGCCTGAACCCCCTTCGTGTGTATATGCAAGCAGAAGATCAAATACGCACGTTAAAGATCCTGTAATCCATGTCAGCGTTCGGTGGGTTATAGAAACAAGAACATACCCAGCATGCACATCCCCGAAAACGGAGTATGGCTGCCTACATGGCGGGGTAAAAACGGTCATACACGTAAAAGCCCACTAAGAAGGCTTAGGGGGTGGGGGTGGGTGAGTGGGTGAGAGGCATGGAGGGGGGTGGGGGGGTGGGGGGGGGGGGTCGGGCAAGATACGAGGGATGTTCATCAAAGATTTCACTGACCCACATACCACGGACTGAGAGGAACGAAACTTGGCACAGTTACTAGTCTTTCTCCAAATAGGTACCACCAAAGGTGACACATTTCTCTCGCTGCTTTATGCAACTGTGAAGACTTTGCCTGTAGAAATCTGCAGGTTGCGCTGAAGCCACGACTTGACCTTGAAAATGAGCGTTTCATCGTCTGGGAAGTGCTTAGCCTTCAGAAATGACTTCATGGTTGGAAAGAGGTGGAAGTCAGATGGTGCAAAGTTAGTAGAGAAAGAAGGGCGAGGAAGAATTTTACAACCGCAGGACCGTGCTTCCCTCACGACGTAATGCGAGTTGTGAACTGGGGCGTTGTCTTGCAGGAGGCAGAAACGTTTGGTCAGCATGCCACGCCTCTCGGTTTCGATGGCCTCCCTCAATTTCTGCATCAACGAAGCGTAGTATGTCCCGGTAATTGTGGTACCCTTTGGCAGGAAATCCATCATCACTACTCGGCTCTGGTCCCAAAAGACCTTGCTTGCAGAGGGTTGGACACTTGCCTTCTTCGGTGGTGGTGAGTCAAAATGCTTCCACTGTTTCGACTGTGCTTCAGTCTTTGGATCGTACTCATGGACCCGTGTTTCGTCCTGCGTGATTAGTCAGTCGAAGAAGGCCATCTGGTTTTCTTGGCACATGGCCAAAAGAGCCTGGGAGCACGTGACTCGTTCCTGCTTCTGGAAAAGTGTGAGCAACCGGGGAATCCAGCATGCAGATAACTTCGGCAAGTGCAAATAGTCATTGATTTTTATTTCACAGACTCCAAACTGATCGTGACATCTCGGGCTAATTGGAGAACGGTTATGCGGCGATCCTTCAACATGGCGGCCTCCACTCTCCGGATTGTGTATTCGTCAATGGGTGACTGTGGTCGCCCGGGAATGGGGACCGTTTTTAACCATGTCCGACCAAACTTGAACTGACGATGCCAGTATTTGATAACGTCATACGATGGGACATCCCCCCCCCCCCTTAAGTCTCTTTTATCACATCGTTCCTCTTCCTTGGTGCGTGGCCTTCACAGGAACTTGATGACCGCCCTGCATTCAACTGGCTCCATTATCACACCTTACTCCACCATAGCAGCTGTAAAAAAGAAACTGTCATGACTTCAGATATGCAAGTCACCACGTGAAATATCGAGATAATGTATTACTGTACATGTGCATCTTTAAGCTCCTCCAATAACCATGGAAAGAGAATCCTCTCCCGCTCCTTCCTTCCCCCGAAAACCCCCTTCTCCCTCCTTTCTCCCCCTCTCCCTCTTTATTTATTTATTCATTCATTTGTTGACACACTCATTTACCACTTCGAAAGAGCAGATGGACAGGTCTACCAGTTATTCTGAATCCAGGACCATCATTAAGGCCAAGCTGCAGAAAAAGTGGAAGCAGCAGCATCCACGCAACAACAGAGCAGACCCGTACTACCTGCTGACTCGTCGACAGCAGGTAGCCATTATCAGGCTCAGGACAGGCCACAGCCGCCTGAAACACCACCTATACACGAAACTCCGTATCGGCGACACAGAGCAGTGCCCCTGCAGAACAGGCAGACAGACAACAGAACATCTGCTGCAGTCCTATCCGCTCCACCAAGCGCTCCGAGAGAAAACCTGGCCCGACCCAATCCCAGCGGTCCGGAAGCTCTACGGAGGACTGGAGGATCTGCGACGTACTGCCGCCTTAGTCGAGCAGACCGGGGTAATCTATCTGATAAATGATGAACGAGACAACATTTACCAATGTAATTATATACTTTTTTTTCTTTTTTGCATTTCACCTTCGTCGAAGACGGACACGACGCTGAACTTGAAGGGGTAGACGAGGTGCAGCAGGTGGATCAGCAGCACCGTGCCCACGATGCACATGCTCATGCTACGCGTGCTGACCAGACTGGCCGCCTTGAGGGGTAGCCACACGCACACGCAGCGCTCCACGGAGATGAGCATGGTCAGACAACCCGAGGAGAAGAGGAAGCCGCGGTGCAGTCCCCTGACGTACTTCCGCACCGTCCACTTCCACCACTGGGCAGAAGCCATGTACGCCGCCCGGGAAGTGGAGGAGGAGGAGGAGGAGAAGGAGGAGGAGGAGGCGAGGGTTGTCACCAAGTTAGACGTCCCCATCAGGAACCAGGACACCTGTGCTCGGATACAATACAATACAATACAATACAATTTTATTCACCCACTTGGAAATTGATTGTGCTTCCGTCACTCACCCAACACAATGTCTCAGCCGACGAGGAAAAGAAGGAAGAGGGGGAGGAGGAGGAGAAAGAGTGGGAGGAGGAAGAGGAAGAGAAGGAGGAGGAAGACTAAGAAGGGGATGGAGACGTGAAGGATGAGGAGAAGGAGGAGAAGGAGGAAGATGTGGAGAAGGATGAGGAGGTAGAGGAGGAGAAGGAGGAAATGGAGGAGGGGGAAGAGGAGGAAGAGAAGGGGAACGAGGGGGAAGACTAAGAAGGGGATGGAGACATGGAGGATGAGAAGGAGGAAGGAAGAGGAAGATGAGGAAGAGGAAGAAGAAGAGGAGGAGAAGGAGGAGGAGGCGAGCTAGGTGATCAAGTTAAATGTCCCCATTAGGAACCAGGTCACCTGTGTTCTGAAGCGATAGAGGAGGAAGATGAGGAGAAGGATAACGAGGAGGAGAATGAGGAAGAGAAAAGGGAAGAACAGGAGGAGGAAGAGAAGGCGCATGACAAAGAGGTGGAGGAAGAAGAGAAGGAGGAGAAGAAAGAGGGAGAAAAGAAGGAGAAGAGGAGAAGAAGGGGAATGGGGAGGAGGAAGAAGAGGAAAAGGATCTCAGAACTCAAAACTTCTTTTTTTTTTCAAGGATTAAGATTTTGGGCATGGCCCATTCTTCCAACCTGTCCTTGCTAATGTACATCAGTTACAATAGTATATATATATATATATATATATATATATATATATATATATATATATATATATATATATATATAATGAAAAAGGGAGAAAGGGAGAATTAAAAAGAGATGGGGAAAAAAGTCCTGCAGAAAGAATATGATAAAGAACAGATACACGCGCGCGCGCGTGCGCGCGCACACACACACACACACACACACACACACACACACACACACACACACACACACACACACACACACAGATTGACAGAAGGATAAGGAGAGAGAGAGAGAGAGAGAGAGAGAGAGAGAGAGAGAGAGAGAGAGAGAGAGAGAGAGATGTGTGTGTGTGATCAGTATCGACAACCCGATGACTAAAGCCACAATGTTGTTATCATCAAATCCACCTACGACAGTTGTAATTATTACTTAAATGACTACTACCATCACCAATATCACTTATACAATAGCTATTGTCACCATCATGCTGGAATGAAATGAATAAATTCATGCATGCACACAGAATAGAAGAAATTGAAAGAAATCAAACAAGCAAACAAAACAAAGTGAATGAAAAGAAAATAGGATATAATAAGAACAAGACCAAAACAAGAACAAGGAGAAACAATAAAAACGGATCCAATAAGTTAGACATATAAATGCCCTCATTGTTACTGCCAACGGTTGCTTCGATATCATTTATGGTGGGAAGGATTGAAGATAATGTATGGAGATTTGACTTGAAAGTAGATAGAGAACTGTTCGTTTGTATGTGCACAGGGAGTGAGTTTCATAGGGATGCACTTGAAAATGCAAACCTTATTCTGAAGATATCAATGCGGGTGCGTGGTAAAATGTACTTGTTCGAGCCGTGTCGGCATGAGGCTCGGGTAAGCGAACGTAGATATTGTGGTGCCAAGTTATTGTGCACTTTGTATATAAGTAACGCTTTGTTGAATACGAACTGTTTTTGCAATGGAAGGATGGAAGGAGGATGAGAGAGAGGTGGAGGAGGCTAGGGAGGTGACCAGGTTGGATGTCCCCATCAGGAACCACGACACCTGTGTTCGGAAGAGGAGGAAGAGGATGAGGAGGATGAAGAGAATGATGAAGAGGAGGAAGAAGAAGAGGAGGAAGAGGAGCAGAAAGGGGGAGGATGAGGCGAGGGAGGTGTCCAGGTTGGATGTCCCCATACCAAGACACCTGTGTTCGGAAGCGATAGAGGATTAGGATGAGGAGGAAGAGGAGGAGAAAGATGTCGAGGAGGAGAATGAGGAGGAAGAGAAGGAGGATGACGAAGAGGAGGCAGAGAAAGAAATGGAGGCGGAAGAAGAGAAAGGAGGCGAGGAAGAAATGGAGGAGGAAGAAGAGAATGAGAAGGAGGAGGAGGAAGAGGAAGAGGAAGATGAGCAAGAGGAAGAATAAGAGGAAAAGGAGGAGGAGGAGAGAGAGAGAGAGGGAAGAGGCGAGGAAGGTGACCAGGTCGGACGTTCCCATCAGAAACCACGACACCTGTGTTCGGAAGAGAAGGAGGGTGAAGATAAGGAAGAAGAGGAGGAGAAGGAAAAGATGAAGAGAAGAAGGAAGAAGAAAAGGGAGAAGAAGAGGAGGGGTATAAAGGGGAGGGAGAGGAAGAGGAGGAGGAGGAGGAGGAGGGGGAGGAATAAGGAAGAACAGGAAGAGGAGGAGGAAGAGGAGGAGAAGGAGGAGGGGGAGGAGGCGAGGAAAGTGACCAAGCTCTGCAAATGGTTCTGTGTTTGTGAAGCGCTTTGAGCTTGGTCTCTAACCGAAGACAGGCGCTGTATAAGTATCCACATCATATCATCATCCTAATCATCATACTCATTAATACAATGTTCATTATCAACATCGTCCTCCCCCCCCCCCACCCTCTCACCTTATTCGATGATACAATCCTCCTCCTTCTCGACATTATCATGATCAAAGTGTTCGTTAACACATCATCATCATCAACATACTCCGCCTCCCCCTCCTCATCTTATTCGATAACACCATCCTCATCATCATCATCATCCTCATCATCCTCATCATCATCATCATCACCACCACCACCACCACCACCATCACCACCCGTACCATCACCACCTCCACCACCATTATTATCATCTCCACTAACACCACCACTACCATCACCATCCTCAACACCACCACCACCACCACTACCGCCCCCCCCACCCCTCCACACACACTCACTACCACTACCATCATCACCACCATCACCACAGTAATGTATACAGGGTTTGTATATACTATACATAATCCTCACCACCATCACCATCACCACCACCACAACCAGCACCACCACCACCATCACCACCCTCAACACCACCATCACCACCACCACCACCACCACCATTTTTTTCTTCTTCTTTTTATTTATTTATTTTTTAAAAATCTATTTTCTTTTTTTATCGTCTAATATCACTAATAGTGAAAAAGACGCTAAACTAAAGAACACACCCACTGCTCTAAAAATAGGTGGATAGCGCCAGCATGCCTTCTTTGAGTCCCCTTGCTAATTAAAGCCAGCGGAAGTGTTCAACCAGCCATTTTGTTACTCGTGTCAGTATAGCGCGAAGCGGTAACTTCATATATTATGTAGCCGAACGGCTCGGCTGCCAAGATGATTGCTTCACGGCAAGCTTTCACTTGCTCGCGGCAAAAAGTTAAGCTGACATTCCTGTGTGTGCCTCCACAGCAAGCTTGCGCTACGTGTCACTGCACTGTTTTCCTGTAAAAACTTTGGTAAATAAACCATTCGCAGATATCAATCAAGACACAACATTTGGCATGTCGTGGAGTTAAGCACAACGCGATTTCATCGAAGAGACACGCTTATACTTCACAAATTACTACCAGTCAGTAGACGACTTCTCAACGGACTGACAGCCGGATACGAGTGTCAGTATGGCGTCCAGTTGGCTTCAGCTTTGCTGGCCAATGAGCTATCCAACTATTTTTTTTTAGATCAGTGGCACTCACCACACAGCAGAGGTCCACCAGTCCCAGACTGAAGAGGCAGACGTTCATCCTGTCCCCGAGGCCCTGCCTCCAGAAGACCACGCAGCTGAGCCCGTTGCCCACGACCCCTACCACTAGCAGCAGCCAGTTGAGGCCCAGGAAGATCACGTCCTCGATCAGCCTCAGAGTCTCCTTGGAGATGATGGCGTTGTTGCTCCCTCCGGGGTCCAGGGAGTGGGTAGCTCCGACGTCAGTGTACTCCTCCGTGAGGTCTGTGATGATGGTGATGTTGTCGTAGCTGTTGGCGGGAGATGAGCGCCATGGTGGTGTTGTGTCCGTGGTGGTGGTGTTGTTCCATGCCGTGTCGGCCACCAAGGTCGTCTGGTGCAGCATGGCTGGGTGCGTGGACAAAATGAATGAAGAGGAGGAGAGGTTTGTGTGTGTGTGTGTGTGTGTGTGTGTGTGTGTGTGTGTGTGTGTGTGTGTGTGTGTGTGTGTGTGTGTGTGTGTGTGTGTGTGTGTGTGTGTGTGTGTGTGTGTGTGTGTGTGTGTTGCGGGAGGGTGCGTGTGTGTGTATTTGTATTTCTTTTTTTTTTGTCACAACAGATTTTTCTGTGTGAAATTCGGGCTGCTGTCCCAGTGAGAGCGCGTCGCTTCACTGAGAGCGCCACTCATTTTTTTTGTTATTTTTCCTGCCTGCAGTTTTTATTTGTTTTCCCTATCGAAGTGGATTTTTCTACAGAATTGCCAGGGACAACCCTTTTGTTGCCGTGGGTTCTTTTACGTGCGCTAAGTGTATGCTGCACGCGGAACCTCAGTTTATCGTCTCATCCGAATGACTAGCGTCCAGACCACCACTCAAGGTCTAGTGGAGGGGGAGAAAATATCGGCGGCTGAGCCGTGGTTCGATCCAACGCGCTCAGATTCTCTCGCTTCCTAGGAGGACGCGTTACCTCTAGGCCATGACTCCACCCCCACACTTTCCCAGACTGTCTAACGTCCCGACAACACAACACAGAGACATAGAAAAGTTCAGCTCGGTTCTTTACTTGTGATCACCTTAAATAAGTCAAACACACAAAGATTACCCCCATCTAAGTAAAGCACAATTCCATTTCAGTTTCAACACTTCATAATTTTGTTTAGTCGATTGCGGCACCAGCTTATCTCACTGACACTGCCAGAGTCCACCTGGCACGAACTTCACCCGACAGTTGAAGATGGATATCATTCGTAGACCTGGGGGTTACGGCTGGATGGGGTGAGAGGGAGAACGGGAAAGGGGTGCTGGAAGTGTGTGTGTGTGGGTGGGGGTGGGGGGGGGGCAGCGGGCGTGAGGAAAATCTGAGGAAGACAACCTGGAAGGTGATCGAAGACTGTTCCAGTGTCGATCCTGGAGTTCCGTTGAAGGCAGTGGCACGAGGGGAAAAGTCACAGGGAAATCTGAAACCAGGTAGGCCCTATACACAGAGCACACAACTGGCCCCCAGGAAGAAAACACAGACCCCGCCACACACAGAAGAACCTGGAGATGACCAGGAAACACCCCACTACTTCTACCAGACGGCTCCCAACAGCTCACACGCTGGCACAGCGATCCGTCTCTTGAGAGAGCATGGCATTGACAGCAAAGCGAAATCCTTCCACCTTAACTAAGAGAGAGAATGAATGAATGAATCTTTATTTTCCAACGGTGAAGATATTAGCACTTTGGCCGACTTACACATCTGCCGTTGTTCTAAGAGACACACAAACATGTACGCATATAAATGTAGTTATACTGAATACTTAATACATGTATAATGTACGAGTATAACACAGCGTCAAACTGAGAGACACAACATCGCTCACATCTGTACGGAACGGAAGCGAGTAACACACACACGCACACACACAGGCACACACACAGGCACACACACACACACACACACACACACACACACACACACACACACACACACACACTAACACACACACACACACACTAACACACACACACACACACTAACACACACACACACACACACACACACACACACACACACACACACACACACACACACACACACACACTAACACACACCAAGGGAAAAACAACAACAAAACCCTAGCATGAATGCTACACATGAATGATTCAAGTGAAATTAACACAGAAAAGTAACGATAAAATTTTTAACACAGATAAAAGGCAGCAAATAAGGCGACGGGTAATAGGGATATGGACAGATAGACACATTATGTGAAAGACAGAGAGAGGGAGAGACAGAGGGGAGAGAGAGACACAGATAGACAGACAGACAGAGATGTAAAGATATGTCAGTGTGGGAAGAAGAGAGAGAGAGAGAGAGAGAGAGAGAGAGAGAGAGAGAGAGAGAGAGAGAGAGAGAGAGAGAACAGAGATAGAGTGCAGAGAGGCTGAGAGAAAGACAGACAGAGACAAAGAGACAAAGCGACACGAGAGACAGAGAGAGCACTACTGATGCCAGACCACGAGATATGATTCGAGCCATTGTACGGTTTGGAAGCTCCAAGCGACGCTTGCTAATGGAACAAATTATCACATTCTAGACTTTATGAGAAGAGGAGGAAAAGGGAGATAACAAGAAAGACGCGGAAGAGAATGAACGACCGGAGAAGCCGCGGAAGAAGAAGATGAGGCGATAAACCGATGTCTCGGGCTGCAGCACGCAACAAAAAGGGTTGTCCCTGACAGAGTTCTGAAGAAAAACAATTTTTGTTAGGAAAACACACACTTGCAGGCACACACACACACACACACACACACACACACACACACACACACACACACACACACACACACACAGAACCTTAAGGCAACGATTTTTTTAAAAAGATATTCAAAATTTGAATAACACAGGAAATATTCCCAGTCAGGTGATGCTAACAGAGGATGAATATATATTATATAAACAAGATTAGGAAAATTTGTTTATGAATGCTGTTGCAATTTACTGCATTAACGTTTAGAGTTTTAAAGTTAATTAATTGTGTATTTTTCATTCATTCATTCATTTACCATTGCATTTGTGTCTTATAAACTTAAGGTTTCATGACAATAAAATATATTCTATTCTATTCATACACACACACACACACACACACACACACAAGGGGGGGGGGGGAAGAAAAGAAAAAAAAAAGAAAGAAAAAAGGTGGCATTGCTTTCTTGCGACCACACACACACACACACACACACACACACACTCTTTTCAAAGTAACCTTAGGACTTGTGAATGTCTTGATATTTAGATACTGATTTGATTTCAAGCTTGTTATAGTGTTGGCTTCTTCCCTTTATGCATCGACGACATGTTATCAGAAATAAAAACAAGGTTTCCCCACACAATATAAAAACAACAACAACAACAAAACTTATATATTAATTTTGTTATGCTTGTTGAACAGTTGGTTTCTTACTTTTATGTATTGATGACATGCTATCAATAAATAATGCTTAAAAACAAGGTGCCCACACTCTGTTCGAAGTAACTTTAAAACTTGTAAATGTCTCGATATTAAGATAGGTGAGATATGTTTGTATGCTAGGTGGAGTGTTCGTTTTTTTTCCTGTTATGTAACGACGACATGTTATCAAAAATAAATAATGTTTGAAAACAAGGTGCACACATTCTGTTCGAAGCAACCTTAAAACTTGGAAATGTATCGATATTTAGATACTTATTTGTTGTTTGTGTGCGTGTTGGAGTGTTGTTTTTTCCTGTTATGTAACCACGACATGTTATCAGTTAATAATGTTGAAAATCAAGGTGCCCACACTCTAATTCGAAGTAACCTTAAAACTTGCGAATGATTCGATATTTAGGTACTGATATGTGTGTATGCTTGTTGGAGTGTTGGTTTCTCCCTTTCATGTATCGATGACAGATATGTTATCATTAACTCACTCAGTACGGCCGGTCCTCTCTTCTCCTCTACACAGACCCCTCGGATGTCCAGTGGGTGTCTGAATGACCCAACCTTTAGCTTCCGTCGTCAGAATTGTGGTATTCTTTGTCAACATTCACCTCTTCAGTATAAGAGCCTTCTGCTTGCAATATTTTGAGGATGGTAATTGGGCTGAAACGCTGTTAACGTCGTCTCTTTCGCCGTTCGTATGGAGAGAGTTAAATAATGTTTCAAAACAAGACGCCCACGGACCATGTCAGGACAACTATCTACTTGACCGACGGTACAGAGGCAACAGGACTGTCAAAGTAGATGAGTTACACTGACAGGCCCGCATCCGAATACTACTACTACTACTACTACTACTTCTGCAGCAACAACAACAGCAACAACTACTACTATTAGTACAACAACAACAACAGCTACTACTACTGCTACTACTACAACTACTACTACAACAAAATTGTCATTATATAGTACTATAATAATATAATACATACAATCTAAAGCACGCTCTAAGAGCTTTACAAACCCATTACTTAAAATGATTGAATAAACACATACATTAAGCTAGAGATATGTTAAAAGAATCGTAAAAGTGATCCAAAACACATTCCTTGATTCTACAGAAGCACAATTAAACAAGACCAATAAATGCAGTTTCGCACTAAATGTAACGGCACTTAACACTCCATCACACACATGCAGTTTCAAAATCACAAGTCTTTTCTTTCACTCTTCCTTCTTTACGTTTTCCATCCATTTTCATTTCACGTTTGTTTTACTGTTTTCTTTCTTCCTTTTCTTTCCTTTCAGTTTTGTTTGTTGGTTAATACATTTTTTTTCAGTCTGTTCACCATAAATTGATGGTTTTAGATAATTGTTTTAAGAATGAAAATGAAATGATAAGAAAATGCGTTTTGTTATAGTCTTATAACATATAAATTGTGACAACTGTTTTAAAGAGATAAAGAAGATCTAGATAAGATAAGATAAGATAAGAATAACTTTATTATCTCCAACTGGAGAAATTTGGTCAGGTGCATTATCACAACATAGACAAGTAAACAACATGGGGACCATAACTGTAAAAGCCAACAACAGCCCCAACAAATATTACGAAGATACAAATGTAAAAAATATCACGTACATCGTTTCATACATACATCCACACACTGCAGGTAATAACTAGTATTCTTAATGTAAAAACAGAAAGAATTAAGAAACATTATTTGAATATAATTATAAACATAGCCTACTATACTGCACATTGATTATAATAGACAGATAAGGTAAGAATAAAGATGAATTGCGGAAAACCACAACCAGATAATCAGCACACACCCGCACCGCACCCCCCCCCCCCACACACACACACGTGGATTTATGTTTATATATATGCGCATCTGTCGATAATTTTTTTTTT
>NC_134904.1:11224079-11239079 GCF_041734735.1 Babylonia areolata | reverse complement strand
CTACTCTACTACGGAAATTTGATCCATCAGTGTGGTGATGTGGAGCTGAACCCAGGACCTGGCCCCAAGTCGGACAGCATGCGACAGACACGTCTGGGCAGTACTGGAGGTGCCTCACGCAGGGACAGTGTGGACAGGACCGGACCTACACCAGACCAGTCTTCGGACCCCACCCTGAAGGACTTGATGGCCATGATCAACAACCTCAACAGTGATTTGAACAGTAACCTCAATAGTAAGTTTGACATGCTGAGTGGTGATATGAGAGGGATGAAAGATGAGTTTACTCAGATGAAAGATGGGATTGTCAAGATGCAAGGTGAGATGATTGATTTAAAAAAGGATGTGTCTGATTTGAAACAAGAAAATGATGCATTAAAAACAGAAAATGAAAGACTGAATTCGAGGATTGAATCTCTGGATAGAAAAGTGGATGATCTGGAAGGTCGGTCCAAACGAAATAACATCATAATACATGGCATGCACCGTAGAGACAAGGAGACATGGGAAGAGTGTGAAGACAGGGTGAAAGATATGCTCACTGATACACTTGAATTGTCAGATGATGTTCAATTTGATCGTGTGCACAGGGTTAATGCCAGACCAAACTCCCCCATAGTGGCACGCTGCACATTCTTTAAGGACAAAGACAGGATTATGCGTGCTAAACAAAAGTTAAAGGGAAGCAATATCTTTATCGGGGAAGATTTCTCTCTGCGGGTGAGGGATATAAGAAAGAAATTATTACCACATTTAAAATCTGCCAGAAATGAGAACAAAAAAGTCACAATGGTATATGACCATCTTGTGATTGAAGGGAAAAAGTACGGATTGGATGGTAAAGACAGACTTGTGCAAATCCCATAGAGGTCTGGCCTGCCCTGTGGTTTGAACACGATCCATCATGGTATTTTTGTGGGTGGCAAAATTGACCAGTCACCGTGTGTGTGCTGTGTGTGTGTGTGCCGTGTCGAAAGCTCGCGCAGCGAATTTGTCAGTGGCTCAGTGAACTGTGCCACACTGAAATCTAAGCGCGGTGTGGTGTGCGAGCGTGATGTAGATGTGTGTTGCCAACACGGAAATGGAAAATGTGTAAACCGAACACGTGTTGATGTTGTGAATGAGAAGATGGGTGAAAGGAATGTTTACTGTGCTGAACACAGTGTTGTTGGTAACTGTTTGCTACACAGTGATATTTTTGAGATTTTTGAGATGATGAAGGTTGATAACGGCGATGTTTGTATGTCCAGAAATAAAACTGTTTTTGATGAAGAATATGTAAATGGTGATAGATCTGACATGGACATTAACAAGGAATATGAGAAAGTTATAAAGTCTGAATGTGAAGATGTAAATGATCCTGATGGTGTCTGTGAGAACTTGAATAGATTAAACAGTGAGGGTGATTGTGTGACTGAGAATGATAATGACTGTGTGGGTGATGGCTGTGACTGTATGATGATGATGGATGGAATACATGATAATAAAGATAAGTACACTGATTTACAACTGGATAGTAAAAAGGGTTGTTTAAATTTAGATAAGAATGTTGTTCGTGAGAATGAATGTGTTGAAGGACATGATCATAAATGGATGAGTGATTCAGGAGAAGATAATGTGGGAAGTCTAGTTACATTTGTAAATACAATTTCATTTCTCCATTGGAATATTTGTGGATTACTACCTAAGTTGGGTGACTCAAGTTTTGTTCAGTATGTTTCTTTGTTTGATTTTGTATGTCTTGTAGAAACATTTGTTGAAAAATTTGAATCTTCTATTTTTAAAAACCATAAGTTGTATGTAAAACCAGCAGTCAAGATAACACAACAGGGGAGGTGCTCAGGTGGATTAATTTGTCTTGTAAGGAAAACCTTACTTCCTTATGTGCAGTATATTGATTGTGACAGCAAATATTGTATGACATTTATGTTGGATAAAAGTTTCTTTGGCTTCTGTAAAAATGTTTTACTTGTCTGTGCATATGTTCCTCCAGAAAATGCACCGTATTATAATATTTGTGATTTTGATAATGGAATTGAAATGTTGGAAGAGTGCGTATTGGAAAAACTGTTATGTTCAGATGATGTTGATTTGTTATTATGTGGTGATTTGAATGCAAGAACTTCTGATGTATCCCCTGAAATTTTACATGAAGGTGAATTATATGTTTGTCATAAAAAGGCCAGTAGTGTAATAAACAGACATTCTGAAGACAAGGTATTAAATTCATATGGAAAAAAATTACTTAATATGTGCACTGTATTTGGACTGACCATTCTCAACGGCGTATGTAATGGTGACCTAGAAGGTCGTTTCACATACGTTTCTGATTTAGGCACAAGTGTGAATGATTATTTTTTAGCGTCTGTAAATCTTTTTGATTTGTCATCTCAGAATGTAAAATTACAGGTATTAGAAAGAATTGAATCTGACCACTTACCCATTGTATTATATATTGAGAAACACTCCACAAGGCAATGTGATATGAATTCTGATTGTGATATGAATCAGTCCATTATTAAATATTGTTGGAATGATATATATGCAGAATATTTTTCTTTTTCTATGGAGTCACAGGAAATACAAGAAAAGTTGCAGTCAGCAGAAGATCTTATTCACGTTGATATAAATAGAGCATTAGACAAGTTTAATCAGACTGTTAAAGAACAAGCAGAATACATGAAAAAACGTATATTTATAAATAAAAAAGCAGCAGACAGAAATTGGTTTGATCATGAATGTAAAATGGAGAAACGCCGGGTACGCAGACTGTTGAGGATATGTAGAAGAACATTAGATAAAGAAGATCGCATTTTGTTTTGTATTGCTTGACGTGAATATAAAAATTTAAATAAGAGAAAAAAGAAAGAATATAATAACTCATTAGTAAACAAACTTATAGATTCTGTTAAAAGTCAAAAGGAATTTTGGGACACAGTACAAAAGATCTCAAAAAAGAAAGTACAACCTTTAAATGATATTTCTATTCAAGAATGGTTCGAACATTTCAAAAAAGTGTTAGAAAATGAAGATGGTGACGAGGGGGAAGTAACTGAAAACATGAATATAGTAAATGTAGGGGATAATTATACACTAGATAGACCTATATCTCACGAAGAAGTCTTATTAGCGATTAGAAGATTAAAAAATGGTAAATCTGCTGGCCCTGATGGACTGATTGGTGAATTTTTCAAACATTCTGGTGAGACGACTGTTAGTTTCCTGGTGAAGCTGTTTAATTATTTGTTTGATAATGGAATCTATCCAAGCAATTGGACAGAATCAATAATTATGCCATTGTTTAAGAAAGGTGATATTAACAATGTAAACAACTATAGAGGCATTTCTTTAAGTGATATTAGTAGTAAGTTATACAGTTCCATTATTAACAATAGACTACAAGAATGGATAACACAGAATAACATAATTGGAGAATATCAAGCTGGTTTTAAAAAAGGCTATTCAACTATTGACCATATATTTACTTTAATGGCCGCAATACAAAAACAGTTTGCAAATAATAGAAAATTGTATGTTGCTTTTGTTGACTTTGAAAAGGCTTTCGATTCTATTTCTAGAAAACTTTTATGGCCTGTTTTGTTGAAAAATGGAATCAGTGGTAAGCTGTATCTTTGTGTGAAAAGTATGTATAATGAAGTGAAAGCGAGAGTGAGATCGGGGGCAAAATTATCAGATTGTGTGAATTGTATTCGTGGGGTTAAGCAAGGGGATGTCTGTAGCCCTGTCTTGTTTTCACTTTTTATTAATGAACTAGCGTTAGAAATTATGCAAAATGGTCAACATGGTGTTACTTTCGATTTGATTGAACTGTTTGTTTTACTTTTTGCTGACGACATGATTTTGCTGTCTATAACAACAGTTGGTTTACAGCGACAACTTAACAGTTTATACACTGCTGCAACTAATTTACAGCTAAAGGTAAATATGGATAAAACAAATATTGTTGTTTTTCGTAAGGGAGGGTATTTGGCAAGAAATGAAAGATGGTCATATGGAAGTGAAAGAATAACTGTCGTAAACGCATATAAATATCTTGGGATTTATTTTTCAACAAGACTTAGTTTCAACTTTGCATGTCAAGACATTGCTAATAAAGCAAAAAAAGCAGTTATTTTGATTCTTCATATTTTGTATAAAGTAGACTGTAGTTCTTTTAGTGTATTTGTTAGATTATTTGATTCGCAAGTTCAGCCAATATTACAGTATGGAGCAGAAATCTGGGGACTGGAAAATAGGATAGTAACAGAAAAAGTGCACTTGTTTGCATTGAAACGTTTTCTTAATGTAGACAATCGAACTCCAAATGATCTTGTTTATGGCGAACTGGGGAGATACCCTATTTATCTAAATTCTTATATAAAATGTATTAAATATTGGCTAAAGTTGACTAGAATGAATGAAAACAGATATCCATTTAAAGCATATAAAATGTTATATAGTTTGGATAATAATGGTAAGAAGACTTGGGCAACGAGTGTTCGTCAGTGTTTAAATACATATGGCTTTGCATTTGTATGGGATAATCAAGGGGTGGAAGATATTGCAGGTTTCTTAAAGTGTTTCAGACAACGTATTATTGATTGCAGGTGGCAAGACTGGCATGATCATATACAAACTAGTGATAGATTCGCACAGTTTAGACTTTTTAAAACATCACATGTGATTGAGCCATACATTAAGTTAGGACTGAACAGATATATAAAATGTACACTGACAAAATTTAGATTTGGTATTTCTAGTATTGCTTCTCATAGTTTTAGGTATAGCATTCTAAATGAACCCATGTATACATGCCGATTATGCAGTTCGGGTAAAGAAGATGAATTGCATTTTTTGTTATGTTGCCCTGCTTTGTGTGACCTTAGACAAAAACTTATTCAACCGAAATATTATAGAGATCCGTCTAATTTTAGGTTCAGTTTACTCATGTCTTCAAGACAGGAATGTACTCTGCATAACTTGGCCATATATATATATGAAGGATTGAAGAGACTAAGTACAGTTATCTCGTGAATGTTGTTGAATATTTGTGTTGACTATTTTGGGTGATATGGTTGATATTGTGCTAACAATTTTTGGTTGATTTGAATTGTCTATTTACTGTGTCTTGTCATTTTGTAATTATTATTTATCAATGATTCCCCCTTCAGTAAGGGGCTCTGGCCTTATCTGAATAAAACATTCGTTCGTTCGTTCGTTCGTTCTCTCTCTCTGTATATATATATATATATATATATATATATATATATATATATATATATATATATATATATATATATATTATATGCCTGGTTAAATTAATGCCTGGATATCATTATTTTGTTTGCATTTTGTATTTCTTTTTATCTCTGTGTGGAATTCGGGCTGCACTCCCCAGGGAGAGCGCGTCGCTACACTACAGCGATTGGGGGGGAGGGGTAGTTTGGGGGGGACGGGGGGTGGGGGGGGGGCGCTGGGTTGTGTGTGTGTGGGGGTGGGGTTGGGGGTTTGGGGTGGGGGTGGGACTGGCGCTGGAGGGACGTGGTAGCGGTCTCCATACTCTTGGAGTGGGGACGCTCACTTAGTCTGGATCCGCGACATATTAGCTATTGTTGTCGTGATTAGGAGGACCTAGAAGGGTGGTGTCCAAAGTAAGTTAAATCAGAACAGGCACTTCTAAACACCACCAAGGTGACTGAGCAGCAGTTTCTTGGGAAGCCGGTGGTCTGGCATGCGAACTACATAGCCTGCCTAGCGAGGCTGGGCCTGCATCAAGATGGTGTAGATGCTGGGCAAGTTTGCACGAGTGAGCACCTCTGTGTCAGGGATCTTCTCTTGCCACTTTATGCCGAGAAGTTTTCTGAGGCTGGTGGTGTGGAAGTGGTTCAGTGTTTTGGCGTGGCGTTTCTAGACCGTCCGTGATTCATATCCATAGAGCAGTGTGGTGAGAACTATGGCCTTCTATACTTTGAGCTTCGTCTCCAGGGTGATTCCTCTCCTGTTCCAAACGTTCTTATGGAGTCTGCCGAAGGCAGCGCTGGCTTTGGCGAGTCTGACATTCGCCTCGTCGTCGATGACAACTGTGCGAGAGAGTGTACTGCTCAGGTATGTGAACTTGTCCACCGCGTTCAGTCGTTGCCAGTTGATGAAGATGTTTTGTTCAACGTAAGGCTTTCCTGGAGCTGGCTGGTGCATCACCTCAGTCTTCTTTGTGCTGATTGTGAGGCCAAAGTTGTCACAGGCAGCAGAGAACTTGTCGACGCTGTGTTGCATGTCAGCTGCGGAGGCAGCGTTGAGAGCGCAGTCATCAGCAAACAGGAAGTCGTTGACGGTGTCTGTCTTCACCTTAGTTTTTGCTTGAAGCCTCCTGAGGTTGAGGAGTGAGCCACCTGTGCGGTACCCGATGCCAGTGCCTACGTCAGCGTCTCTGAAGGCATTTGTCAGCATGGCTGAAAACATGAGTCTGAACAGGGTAGGGGCAAGAACACACCCTTGCTTGACTCCCTGTCTCCAACGCTGAGGCCAATACCGGTGCAAGGAAAGCTGACTTACTCTTCGCTCTGACTGGAGCATAAGGTACCAACAAAAATCTTACTCCAGTCATTTTGGTCTTGAGCGAGTCTTGAGCTGATTTCGTTCCAGGCCACTGTTTGTTGTTTTCATTTCCTCTTCCTACAGTTCTTCTCCATGTGCCCAGTGGTCTGCCTCTCTTTCTTCTCCATGTGCCCAGTGGTCTGCCTCTCTTTCTTCTCCATGTCCCCAATGGTATGCCTCTCTTTCTTCTCCATGTGCCCAGTGGTCTACCTCTCTTTCTTCTCCATGTGCCCAGTGGTCTGCCTCTCTTTCTTCTCCATGTGCCCAGTGGTCTGCCTCTCTTTCTTCTCCATGTGCCCAATGGTCTGCCTCTCTTTCTTCTCCATGTGCCCAGTGGTCTGCCTCTCTTTCGTCTCCATGTGCGCAAGGGTCCGCCTCTGTTTCTTCTCCATGTGCCCAGTGGTCTGCCTCTCTTTCTTTTCCATGTGCCCAGTGGTCTGCTTCTCTTTCTTCTCCATGTGTCTGCCTCTCTTTCTTCTCCGTGTGCCCAGTAGTCTGCCTCTCTTTCTTCTCCATGTGCCCAATTGTCTGCCTCTCTTTCTTCTCCATGTCCCCAGTGGTATGCCTCTCTTTTTCCTCCATGCCCCGAGTGGTCTACCTCTCTTTCTTCTCCATGTGGTCTGCCTCTCTTTCTTCTCCATGTGCTCAGTAGTCTGCCTATCTTTCTTCTCTATGTGCCCAATGGTCTGCCTCTCTTTCTTCTCCATGTGCCCAGTAGTCTGCCTCTCTTTCTTCTCCATGTGGTCTGTGCTCTGCCCGATTTCGTTCCAGGCCCTTGTTTGCTGTTTTTATTTCCTCTTCCTACAGTTATTCTCCATGTGCCCAGTGGTCTGCCTCTCTTTCTTCTCCATGTGCCCAGTGGTCTACCTCTCTTTCTTCTCCATGTGGTCTGTCTCTCTTTCTTCTCCATGTCCCCAATGGTATGCCTCTCTTTTTCCTCCATGCCCCCAGTGGTCTACCTCTCTTTCTTCTCCGTGTGCCCAGTGGTCTACCTCTCTTCTCCGTGCGCCCAATGGTCTACCTCTCTGTCTTCTCCATGTGTCTGCCTCTCTTTCTTCTCCGTGTGCCCAATGGCCTCTCTTTCTTCTCCATGTGGTCTGCCTCTCTTTCTTCTCCGTGTGCCCAATGGTCTACCTCTCTGTCTTCTCCATGTGTCTGCCTCTCTTTCTTCTCCATGTACCCAATGGTCTGCCTCTCTTTCTTCTCCATGTGGTCTGCCTCTCTTTCTTCTCCATGTGCCCAATGGTCTGCCTCTCTTTCTTCTCCATGTGCCCAATGGTCTGCCTCTCTTTCTTCTCCATGTGGTCTGCCTCTCTTTCTTCTCCATGTGCCCAATGGTCTGCCTATCTTTCTTCTCCATGTGGTCTGCCTCTCTTCTCCATATGGTCTGTCTCTCTTTCTTCTCCATGTCCCCAATGGTATGCCTCTCTTTTTCCTCCATGCCCCCAGTGGTCTACCTCTCTTTCTTCTCCATGTGCCCAGTGGGCTGCCTCTCTTTCTTCTCCGTGCGCCCAATGGTCTACCTCTCTGTCTTCTCCATGTGTCTGCCTCTCTTTCTTCTCCATGTGGTCTGCCTCTCTTTCTTCTCCATGTCCCCAATGGTATGTCTCTCTTTTTCCTCCATGCCCCGAGTGGTCTACCTCTCTTTCTTCTCTGTGTGCCCAGTGGTCTACCTCTCTTTCTTCTCCATGTGCCCAGTGGGCTGCCTCTCTTCTCCCTGTGCCCAGTGGGCTGCCTCTCTTTCCTTTTCCTGGTGATGACCATCTGAGGGCAGCGTAATGAGGCCGGATTTTATTCATCCTCAGAACATGGTCCAGCCACCTCCAGCTTCTCTGTTTCACCTCTTCCCACGATGTCGTTGATGCCTGTGCGTCTGCTCACTTCTGTCTTGGTGACATGCTGTTTACAGTGAAGTCTTAAGATTCGGCGGAGGTACCGTCCTTCAAAGCCTCTAAGCGAAGCCGGCTTTCAGTTTTCTTGTTTGTTATCCAGGTTTCCGAAGTGTGTTGGAGGGCTGAACGGACATTATTTTTCTTCTTCTTCTTCTTCTTCTGCTTCTTCTTCTGCTTCTGCTTCTTCTGCTTCTTCTTCTTCTTCTTCTTCTTCTTCCTCCTTCTTCTTTCTTCTTCCTTCTTCTTCTTTCTTCTTCCTTCTTCTTCTTCTTCCTCCTTCTTCTTTCTTCTTCTTCTTTCTTCTTCCTTCTTCTTTCTTCTTCTTCTTCTTCATTCTTCTTCTTTCTTCTTCCTCCTTCTTCTTTCTTCTTCCTCCTTCTTCTTTCTTCTTCTTCCTTCTTCTTCTTCCTACTTCTTCTTCTCCTCCTCCTCCTCCTCCTTCCCCTCCTTCTTCGTGTTCTTCTGTTTCTTCTTTTGATTAATCTACTTGCGGTCTTTTGCAAATGCTTGCTTGTACTCGTTGTACTCAATCCTTTAGCTGCCATGCCATGATGAATGAAAAATCGAAGGTATGTGTGATCGTGCTAGCAAATGAACAGGAAGTGCGTGTGTGTGTGTTTGTGTGTGTTTGAGTGTGTGGGCGTGAATGTGTACGTATGTCTTTGTTTGCTTGTTTTAAGAATTGTAAAAAGGCCTTTACTGCGCCCAATTGTTCACCCATTAATGATCTCCTTCTTCAGAAAAAAAAGTCAGAAAAAAAAAGAAGTCAATGAGCAAGACAAAGAAGAGAGGAAAAACAAAAAAACAACACAAAAGCAAAAAAACAAAACACACACACACACACACACACACACACACACACACACACACACACACACACACACACACAAAACCGACACAAAGAAATAGCATTACACATAATCATGCTTAATCTTTTCTTTTTCATGATTCGGCATGTCTTGGGCAAGTAAAATCTTGTGGAGTAGCCTACTCCTCTCCAGATCAGAGTTTTTTTCTTATGAGACTTACCTCCCCACATGCGGCAGGTGTTCCCGGGTGACATGGTTATTGGTAGCAGGGAGGAATACCTGACCTGACTGAGTGTAAAACATTAAAACATAATTCTATAATGGAAATAAAAAAAAAAAAAAACATACATGAAACAACAAAACAAAGTAATAACCATGAAATATGACAAGTTGAAAGATACATATTGGGGCAAATATAAATTATAGAGTTACACAATATTAAAAATGGGCCATGCCAAGCGAACCTGCATGTACCTGCACATGCGTGCTCACCGACATCAGCGTGGAAATACACACACACACACACGCACGCACGCACGCACGCACGACCACAACAAAATAACTCAACACACGCATACCCACACGAGTGACTACGACACTAAAACCAAACACGTATCAATAAATCAATGGCTTCTGGCAACAGGAAGAGTTAACCCCTCGTCTGCCGCCCCCCCACCCCCCTCCTGCACCCCCCCCCGCCCCCTCCCCCCCTACCCCCCCATGTCTCTGGTGGTCGGAAAGCTGCCAAGTGTATATTAGTTCTTATTCGCACTTGCGTTAGTATTTGGTGCTTCTTTTTGCAAACAGGCGATGCAAAAAACTAACGAAGAGATTGCATGAATAAAGAGAACGAGAGAGCGAAGAAGGGGATGGAGAAAAAGGGGGAATGACATATCAACTCAGAAGAGAGAGAAAGCTTAAGAGGGAGGAGGGGGAAGAGGTTGGGGAGGGGGGGTGGGGAGAGGAGGGGAGGGGAGAAGAAGTGAAGGAATGGGAGAAGTGAAAGAGAAAGAGAATGAAAGAAGGGAGGGAGGAACAGAAAGAGAGATTCAAGATTAAAAGATTAAAATACTCAAGGATAAAGATTTTAGGTATTGATGAGAGAGAGATAGAGATAGATAGATAGATAGATAGAGAGAGAGAGAGAGAGAGAGAGAGAGAGAGAGAGAGAGAGAGAGAGAGAGAGATATGGATGGATGGATGGGTGGACAGTTTATTGATATAAGGCCATTGCCTCTCATGAATTGGGTACAAGACGGCATCTGCATTAGAGTGAATCATGAAGTTATAATTGAAAAAAAAAATCGTAACCGAATGCCTCATATGAATAGTTGAAAAATTGCCCCACAATCATTGATTAGAGAGGGAGAGAGAGAGGGAGAGAGAGAGAGAGAGGGAGGAGAGGGGGGAGAAAGGGAGAGAGAGAGAGAGAGAGAGGGAGAGAGAGAGAGAAAGAGGGAGTGAGAGAGAGTGAGAGAGAGGGAGAGAGAGAGAGAGAGAGAGAGAGAGAGAGAGAGAGAGAGGGGGGGGAGAGAGAGAGAGAGAGAGATAGAGAATGTATGTATGCCGAGTAACCCTCTCTCTCCAATGTCCTCAAACTTCAGAAACAATAAATATTTCAATATTTTATTTACGATTGAATGTGAAAAAGAATGAAAGAACCAACAATACATACAATTATCTAAAAATGCAAAGTGACTCATAAAATTACGGCTAAAAAGGTATTCGTCATCAAAATTAGTGGCTTAAATACAATGTGAGACTTGATAAAATTGACATATATTGACAGCAAATTATTTAAATACTTTCAGGCACCGCCCACAATAAAAAGGAACACGCCCTCTCACGCACACACACACACACACACACACAACACACACACACACACACACACACCACACACACACACACACACACACACACACACACACACACACACACACACACACACACACAGAGTATGTGCACGTGCACCTGAGTTGGATTCAATCCTGCTCACGCAAAACGCTGCTTAAAACACACACACACTTTTTTGTGATGATAAACTTACTCGGGACACACACAATAGTCACTTCTTAAATCCGTTCATGATCCCTTTCAACCTTTTTTTATCCCACTGAAACACCTGGGCTGTATTATGAATAAATACGTCAATAAATAAAGAAATAATGCATGCATGAACGATTCAGTAAATGGCACATACAAATCGCAACACCTTCAGAACATGACTATTGACATTATTGCTTGTGACATTCCGGCCGACCACTCTGGACCAGACCAGGACAACCCAAATGAATGTAAATATAATAAATAATTAAAAAAAAAAAAAAAAAAAAAAATCACTCGCGGTAAACACAAAACTCTATCACATCTGATGAAAAACAACAACAACATGCAAAACACTGTTGATGACATACTGTCTTAACCATGCAGTTCTTTAGGCAATTAAGACAGCAGAAAAAAAAGTGTCGAGGCTTTCTGGAGAACAGAGAGGGGAGTGATGGACTAGGAAGGCAGAATAATAAGCACACAAAATTAAACGGGAATATGTTAGACGCAAAGACAGCAAGAAAAGGAGAAAAAAAAAAAATCTAGCACGGAATCACCAGAAGGTGGGAATGCTATTTATACTGAAAGACCTCCGGCATCCCCACAGGAACTCTATAGAAATAGGATAAGTAAATAAACAGCAGACACGTAAATGATTAATATACATATATAAAGTAAAAGATGTACACGTTCAGATGTTTAAAAGCAACCCCCCAACCCCCTTAAAAAAACAACAACCCAACAACAACAGTCCAACAGTTAAAGAAAAAAAAAAGAACCCTTGAACTCAATCCCCCCCCCCCCGCCATGCCCCTCCCCCCCTGCCCCGCCCCCCCCCCCCCCAAAAAAAAAGACCCCAAAATAACAGTCCAACAGTTACAGAAAAAAAGAACCCTTGAACTCAATCTCCATCCAACAAGGGCTGAATCTGCACACGACTTTCAACCCACACAATGGAGAATGAGGGTGGGATATTTTCTCAATATGTCCAACTCTTCAGCACATGTTACGAGGAGAAAAAAACAACAACAACAAAACAAAACAAAACTCGTGTGCGCGCACGCACACACATACACACAGAGTATTATTTCAGCTTTGTATCCATCGATCACATGTTACATTCATCACGCTTTATGTCTATCGACCGTAAAATACAAACCTAATATTCTGGCTTGATGTGTCGACTAATGTTGATGTGAGACATGGACACTGATGGTAGAAACAGAAAGAAGAATCCAAGCATTCGAAACCAAATGCTTGAGGAGACTACTACACATCTCCTACAAGGAGCACAAGACCAATGACTATGTGCAGAACCTGGTCAGCAACCTTGTTGGGCCCCAAGAACCACTGCTAGCGACTGTCAAACGACGGAAGATGGTATGGTTTGGTCACGTCATACGACATAACACCTTCTCAAAAACCATCCTGCAAGGGAGGGCGCAGACGGGGGCGGCAGAGAAAGAGCTGGTCCGACAACGTCAAGGAATGGACCAAAATGACGATGCCAGATCTCCTCACGACAGCTGCCAACAGAACGGCGTGGCGAGCTATGACATCTTCCTCATTTCCCACCAACGACCCCAGCGGTCGAGGGAATGAGTGAGTGAAGTGTCGACTAATATTGTGAGGAGAAATAAAAGAAAATAATAAAAGACGTGTCCTCAGCCAATCAACGATCCACTCGCCAAGCCAATCATTTACTACGAGAAATTCAAAACAGAGGAGAATATTCAAAAAGCAATAGGTCGATAAAAGCATTTGCTTCGTAAAATATCGATGAAAACCAGATGGTAGGTGAGTGTCACACGGAGAATTTAGAATGCTTTACAATATAAATAGCCTAGAGATTTATAAGTTATTCATGTTGTGTTGAGCTGTTCGTAAACACATGAATAAATCAAGACTGAAACGTTGTCACTCTCTCTCTCTCACACACACACTACCACAATAACCCTCGTGGTGTAGACGGCAGCAACGTATATATAAAAAAAAAAAAATCGCCATACATCATCACAGCGCCGTACACACACCACCACCAGCACTCCGGGGGGTCCATCAGAAGTCCTGCATGCTGAGGCGTAGCGCCTCCTCCAGCTCGTGCTGTTCCCTCGCTTCCTCCAACTGTCTCTGCAGATCACGGCGCTGCTGCTCCAGCTGCCGGCGCTCCTCCTTCAGCCGCTTGACCCGCTCCGATTCCTCGATGTCGCTGATGCTGAAACCCGGGGTATCCGTCACTGCCGGCTGCGGCCCACGGGAGGATTTTCTCCTCTTGAAGGCAAACCAGTCCTGACACCGGCACAGAAAAAGGGGGAGGAGAGAGGGGAGGTGAGGAGGGGGAGGTGAGGAGGGTGGGGAGAGGGTGTGGGGGGGTGGGGGGATGGGGAAGAAAAAACAACAACAACAAAAAGACAGTAAGCAATTGTGGTAGAAGAGGACACATAATATCTGCAGGAATCAGGAAATGATGATATAACACGAGACGACAGACTACTGCTGCTGCTGCTACTGCTACTCCACTACTACTGCTACTACTACTACTACTACTACCGCTGATACTACCAGTATTACTGCTGATGATGAAGATTGTAACAATAATTCCACTAGTAATAATAACGACAGCAACAACAAGGATGTAACTGAGAGAAAAAGACAAGATGAAAAAAAAGAAAGAAAAAAAACACACACACAAAAAACAACAACCCCCCCCCCCCCAAACCGAACAACTTAATCTCAATCTCCCTCAGTGCACCCTCCACCAACCCCACTACCCTCATACACTCCCCCCCCCCCCCAGGCCCCCTCCTTCCCCCTCCCCCCAAAAAAAAACCAACCACAAAACAAAACAAAACAAAACACACACACACACACACACACACACACACACACACACACACATGTATACACTTACACACATCCGCGCAAAAGAACACATTCGACAAAAAGGCAGCAAACAAGCAAGCATACTGAATGCAGATAAACGTGCTGCTGACGACGGGCGGACTATAAAAGATGAGTTTTCATCATGTGCAAAAGACGTCTCCACTGAAACCTGTACTGAGGGATCCCCGCAAACTAGAATCGCGCAGCAAGCCCCGAACTGGACACCTACAGGCCGGAGAGAGAGAGAGAGAGGACGGCCCAAGATGAACTGGAAGCAAACAGTGGAAAGAGAGACATCAGTCTTGTCGACAGACGGTCAGGTGACACCAACAACCAGTGGAGAGAGAGACCTCAGACCTGTCGACAGACGATGGGGTGACACCAGCAAACAGTGGAGAGAGAGACCTCAGACCTGTCGACAGACGATGGGGTGACACCAGCAAACAGCGGAGAGAGAGACCTCAGACCTGTCGACAGACGATGGGGTGACACCAGCAAACAGTGGAGAGAGAGACCTCAGACCTGTCGACAGACGATGGGGTGACACCAGCAAACAGTGGAGAGAGAGACCTCAGACCTGTCCACAGACGATGGGGTGACACCAGCAAACAGCGGAGAGAGACCTCAGACATGTCGACAGACGATGGGGTGGCACCAGCAAACAGTGGAGAGAGAGACCTCAGACATGTCGACAGACGATGGGGTGGCACCAGCAAACAGTGGAGAGAGACCTCAGACCTGTCGACAGACGATGGGGTGACACCAGCAAACAG